>NC_057752.1:13408271-13441534 GCF_004010195.1 Chiloscyllium plagiosum
TGACTGATGCACTGCACTGACTGACACAGTGCACTGACTGACACAGTGACTGACACAGTGCACTGACTGATACAGTGACTGACACACTGCATTGACTGACACACTGCACTGACTGACACAGTGCAGTGACTGACACACTGCACTGACTGATACAGTGACTGACACACTACACTGACTGACACAGTGCACTGACTGACACAGTGACTGACACACTGCACGGACTGATACGCTGCACTGACTGACAAAATGCACTGACTGACACAATGACTGATACATTGCACTGACTGACACACTGACTGACACACCACACTGACTGACACACTGCACTGACTGATACAGTGACTGATGTACTGCACTGACTGACACAGTGACTGACACAGTGCACTGACTGATACAGTGACTGACTGACACACTGCACTGACTAATACACTGAACTGACTAATACACTGACCGAAACACTGTACTGACTGATACACTGCACTGACTGACAAAATGACTGACACTCTGCAGTGACTGACACAGTGACTGACACACTGCACTGACTGACACAATGATTGATACACTGCACTGACTAACACACTGCACTGACTGACACAGTGCAGTGACTGACACACTGCACTGACTGACACAGTGCAGTGACTGACACACTGCACTGACTTACACAGTGACACACTGCATCGACTGACCCAGTGACTGACACACTGCACTGACTGATACAGTGACTGACACATTGCACTGACTGACATAGTGACTGACACACTGCATCGACTGACATAGTGACTGACACACTGCATCGACTGACACAGTGACTGACACACTGCCCTGACTGACACACTGCACTGACTGACCCAGTGACTGACACACTGCACTGACTGATACAGTGACTGACACATTGCACTGACTGACATAATGACTGACACACTGCATCGACTGACACACTGACTGACACACTGCCCTGACTGACACACTGCATCGACTGACATAGTGACTGACACACTGCATCGACTGACACAGTGACTGGCACACTGCACTGACTGATACAGTTACTGAGGTAAAAACAATGACTGCAGATGCTGGAAACCAGATTTTGGATTAGTGGTGCTGGAAGAGCAGAGCAGTTCAGGCAGCATCCAAGGAGCAGCGAGATTGACGTTTCGGGCAAAAGCTCTTCATCAGGAATAAAGGCAGTGAGCCTGAAGCATGGAGAGATAAGCTAGAGGAGGGTGGGGGTGGGGAGAAAGTAGCATTTCACAACATGGTTGAAGAGCTTCAGGGCAGAAGAAATGACCTGGGAGTTGCAGTGGGAGAGGGACTCCCTGAGATTCTTGTAGAGAGAGGAGGAAAACTTCTTCAAGGCAGGCATCCTTGCAAGAGGATTCGCACTAGGGTTAAAATCAACGAGGTAAAAACAATGACTGCAGATGCTGGAAACCAGATTCTGGATCAGTGGTGCTGGAAGAGCACAGCAGTTCAGGCAGCATCCGAGGAGCAGCAAAATCGACGTTTCGGGCAAAAGCCCTTACAGTTACTGACACACTGACTGACACACTGACTGACACACCACACTGACTGACACACTGCACTGACACACTGCACTGACTGATACAATGACTGAACACTGCACTGACTGAGATAGTGACTGACACACTGCATTGACTGACACAGCGACTGACACAGTGCACTGACTGATACAGTTACTGACACACTGCACTGACTGACACAGTGACTGACACACTGCACTGACTGACACAGTGCACTGACTGATATACTGCACTGACTGACACAGTGCACTGACTGATACCGTTACGGTCCTTACTGAGGTAAAGGATATTAATGCTGGGGAACCTCCCATTTCCGGATCAGATATTGCAAATCACAGATCCCTTGCCGTCTCCGAACAATGTGCCTCAGTCCCCACCAAGGGTGTCTGTGCTGTAAGATTGATCATTGCTTACAAACTGCGGACGGTTTTTACACTAGCAGTTTCCGTGGCAACCCTCACAGCCAATATGCCGAGGTGTTTAGCATCACCTCAGTCTCGACTGGGTCTGATCCATTTCCCAGAAACCGGGCAAAAGCGCCATGTGATTGTGCCAGCCAGTGCCCAGAAAGCATCTTTGACACGTACACTAATAATGATTACCAACTGGGGGTGCTGTTGGTGAAGGTTGATGTCAAGGAAGATAGCCACTGACCACCTTTCTTCCCTTTCTTTAGAGTTAGCTGTTCTGTACTGGGCCGAGCCTCAAACTCAGAGATTTACCGACCAGTGGACAGCACTATGGTAAGTTCCAAGTCCCAACGGCCTGGAGTATCGCTTACTGAGGGATAAGGGCTGAGACAGTTTGGTGATACAGGGACCCGTACACTAGCGCTGTTCCCTCTCACCCTTAGCAGTGACAATAATGCGGTTTAAACGGCAGAAATGTTTTGCCCTGCTGTGCTGAATTGCCTCCTCCTACGCCAGTCTAGTCAAGCTTCAGGAATCTCACTGAAACGGCCGTTTGTGACAGATGACCCTGGGCAGTGACAACCAAAAGGCAATTCAACAGTGGAGGGCATCACGTATTAACTCAACATTGAAAAACAGACAGTGTTCTGGAGAGAACTTGGAAGTGGCACAGTAAAGAGGTGATGGTCCCACGGTGGATTTGTTTTGTTTTGAAGATAACTGTTTGAAGATGTGACGAACAATCTAATGTGTGATGTTTTCAAGTTCAACTCTTTTGCAAAGCACCCGTTATGAGAATATCTAATGGATTATAATGCCACGTGGGCTATTTTTCGTCTTGTGCAAGTGTTAGTTGTACTGCATCCGACCACAGCATAAACAACTGAAGAGGGCATTCAGTAGAGTGCACAGTGCTGCCACACTGTGATAACTCAATGCAGTACAGTGACACTGCTGTTCCCAAGGCTTCTCCCTGGCTGGCTGACACCTCGTGACTGCAAACCTGCCAGCCAATCTTGTTTGTTCGGAGATTCCATCTCACTTCCGGCCAAACCGCAGCCGACAACCTGCTCCAAAAACTCTGCCCCCATTTTGACCAATTGTGCCGTGGCGCTTGAGAGAATCTGTCAGGTTCTAAACAAACGGCACTCGATATTTGTGAGGGAAGGCACATTTGCCTCATCACCCGTCCATGTGCGTACGTGCCTTCAAGCCTGGAACATTCGAACGTGGATGGCGCATCCACCTTTCTGTCTAACCAGAAGAGGATTCTTGTGTAAATAGTATGAAGTATTCTGCTCCTATTTACGGGTTACCTCACTGTGATTTACATTACTGTCTCCTACATGGTCATTCTTTGCTCTGACCCAGTCCCCAAGCCAATGTCACAGTGTTTACTGCACGCGCTCAGGTATTAACCCTTTCAGAACTGTTCTAAACCTTATACAGCATCATTGTTAATGGATCCTTTCTGTGCAAGTTTGCCAAGAACTATAGACTTCTTCCTCAGGCCAGACCCTATCGGTGTACCAGGCTTTGTTGAAATCTGTCCTGTTCATTTTTCTTTTGGGATATGGCGAACAGAATGACAAACTGGGGTGTAAACGTTGCCTCTGCACATCTTCGGATTGCAGCAGCACATGGGAATGAGCACACGCGCTTACAATCAAGCAACGTTTCAAGTTTCAATGTGTCGCCGGGTCAAAATGCTGGAATTCACTCCCTTAGGACATTGTGGGTCTACCCACAGCACATGGACTGCAGTGGTTCAAGAAGGCAACTCAGCCCCACCTTCTCAAGGACGGGACAATATATGCTGGGCCCAGCCAGCAACACCCACATCCCAGAAATGCATGCTAACAAGAAGCTACTTGATGTATTGGCTGACCGCATCTTGGCCTGAACTCCACTTTCCGGCCCGCTCCCCATGACCCTTCAACCCGGTACTAATTAAGCATCTGCCTCGCTCCTCCTTAAACTTACTCAGTGTCCCAGCACCAACCGCACTCTGGGGGATTGAAGGCCACAGTCTCTCAACCTTTTGAGAGAAGTGATTCTCCTCATCCCTGGGTGGCACAGTGGCACAGTGGTTAGCACCGCTGCCTCACAGTGCCAGGGACCCGGGTTCGATTCCAGCCTCGGGCACTGTCTGTGTGGAGTTTGCACATTCTTCCCGTGTCTGTGTGGGTTTCCTCCAGGTGCTCCGGTTTCCTCCCACACTCCAAAGATGTGGATTGGCCATGCTAAATTGTCCCATAGTGCCCAGGGATGTGCAGGTTAGGGTGGATTGGCCATGGGAGATTGCCCCACAATGCCCTGGAATGTGTGGCTTACTGGATTAGCCATGGGAAATGGAGTGGGTCTGGGTGATATACTTTTTGGAGGGTCAGTATGGACTCGATGGACCAAATGGCCTGCTTCCCCACTGTAGGGATTCGGTTTTAAATCTTATCCTGAAGCTTTGACTGCTTGTCAGGATCTCCTTTTGTGCCTGGATGTTATACTTTGTTTGGTAATCCCAACCAGGAAGCACCTTGGAATATAGCACCTGTTCATGGTGCTACATGAGTCTAAGTTGTTGTTGCTATGTGACTTGCCTGACAATTGGGCTCGAACAATGTCAGGGGATTTTGGACATGGGGCAGTGTGTGTAACAAATCGCCAGTGCGTAGTTCACGGCCCATGTCCAAGCCCATCCCTCACACTGGCTTTGCGAAGCAGTATTGCTGGTGGGCTTCACACAAGGACAGAAGGGTTGATTCCTTCACAAATCAGATGGCCAGAGAAACGGGGTTTCTGCCTCCTTCCCTTTGCTGCCCTTCAGTGGCTTTGATTGTTTCCTCTTTTATTCCGGTCTTGTTCCCACAGCAGTGCGATTCCTGCTGCTTCAGCTGCTGCTGTCTCTGTTTAACACTCTTCTCATTCCATTCCAGTGCCAGGAAATTCCCGGCCTGAAGATCTTGTCTTACAACGCTCCCATTTACTATGGAAATAAGAACTATTTCCGGGATACCATGGCCAAAATAATCGGACTGACCCCAGATAAGATCAAAAAGAGGGAAAAGAGAAAGAAAGCACTGGAAAGAGTCGGAAAGATGACCATTACCACCATCGTATGTTTGTTTCGGTTCCCTTCTTGAGTGTGTATATGCACTGGTTTCTTCATGGATGGCTGATTGCTATTATTGCAGGTGTTACGTGGGTCTGTATGTGTGTACAAGTTGTGTGTGTTTATGTATGTGTGTGTGCGTGTCTGCTGGTATCTGTGTGTGTGTGTCTGCGTGTCTGTGTGCATGTGTGTGAGACATAGTGTGTGTGTGTGAATGTGTGTGAGAGAGACAGTGTATGTGAATGCGTGTTTGTGTCTGTGTGTCAGGTGAAGTGGATGTGTGAGTGACAGTGCATGTGTGGCTGAGAGTGTGGGTGAGAGTCTGCATGTGTGCGCATGTCTGTCGTTGTGTGTTTGTGTGAGAATGTACATAACAGTGTGTGTCTGTCTGGGTGAGAGTGTGTGTGTGTCAGAGAGTGTTTGTGTGTATGAGTGTGTCTACACTGGGTACTGCATGTGTGTGTGCAGGGTGTGCATGTGAATACATGCTCAGCCATGTTACAGACAGCTGAAGGACTGGAAAATAACAATTTTCTCACCCTAAAACAGCACACATCAGTTAGATACAGAATTCAGTTGCGTCGACATGGTTCCCACATGAAACCCTCCCAGGACAGGGACAGCACGAGGTTAGCTACAGAGTAAAGCCTCCTCTACACTGTCCCCACATCAAACACTCCCAGGACAGGGACAGCAAGGGGTTAGATACAGAGTAAAGCTCCTACACTGTCTTGTAACTGAAAGTTCCCTTCATGCTATTCCCATTTAACTCTCTCAAGACAGGTGCAGTGCAGAGCAAGTTACAGGCGAAAGCTCCCTCTGCACTGCGCCCATAAAACACTCCTGGGGCAGGAACGGCATGGAATTTGATAAAGAGTAAAGCTCACTCTACACTGTCTATATCAATGTACAGAAGGAGAATTTCATTAAATCTCAGATTCTGTTGAAGATTTGAATATGCTTGAATGCAGTATGAACGCTGTAAATATGTAACCAAGGAAGAAAATAATCTGTGGGCTTGTTAAATAGAAATCTCAATGTGGGAAACTTCCCCGTTCACATAGCTCTGTGTTTGATTCTCCTGACACACTGACCTTTTCTGTTCGAATTTCACGTGAGTCAGTTGGAGACAGTGTGTTTATTTTTTTATGTGAGGAATTGGTCGGCGAGTGAGGGGGTGGGGGTAAATTTGAACGTTCAGCGGTAAAACTACACAAACCCCTCAGATTCTGAACAGAAATCGCCGCAGGAACCACCCACAGTCCCTGACCAAGCATGGAATCTTCCTCCTAAAGAAACACCTCTGACCCAGAAAGGTTGAGTGAGTTACTGTGACATTTCTCTGACTACTGTTTTCAGCAGGGATGTACTTCTAATGAATCTCTTGATACCAAAATAAATGCAGGAGGAGGCTATTTAGTCCCTTGAGCTACAATGAAGATGACCTTGAGAGAGTTGATTAAGAAAGTTGGGACAGCACAGTGGCACAGTGGCTAGCAGTGCTACCTCACAGAGCCAGAACCGGGGTTCAATTCTCACCTCAGGCAACTGTCTGTGTGGAGTTTGCACATTCTCCCTGTGTCTGCGTGGGTTTCCTGCAGGTGCTCAGGTCTCCTCCCACAATCCAAACATGTGCAGGTCAGGTGAATTGGCCATGCTAAATTGCCCGTAGTGTTAGGTGAAGGGGTAAATGTAGGGGAATGGGTCTGGGTGGATTGCTCTTCGGAGGATTGGTGTGGAGTTGTTGGGCCGAAGGGCCTGTTTCCACACTGTAAGTAATCTAAAGCACATGGAATAGGAGGTAATGTACCAGAATAGGTCAATGACTGACTAAGAGATAGAAAACAGAGAGTAGGAATATATGAGTCATTTCTTCATTGCCAGACTTTGGCTGATGGGATACTGTGTGGATCAGTATTTGGGCCCCAGTTATTGACAATGGGCTCCAGCTATATTTTTATTTGGACATGTGGACCAAATGTAATATTTCCACATTTGCAGATGATACCAAGCTAACAGGGAATGTGTGTTGCAAATGTGATGTTACAGGAGGATTTGGACAGTCTTAGTAATTTGAGCAGGAACATGGAAAAAAGGAATGCAAAGTGGAAAAAACACTGTTCCCCATCAAACACTCCCAGGACAGGGACAGCACAGGATTAGATACAGTGTAAAGCTGCCTCTACACTATCCCCCATCAAACACTCCCAGGATAGGGACAGCATGGAGTTAGATACAGAGTAAAGCTCCCTCTACACAGATCCCCATCAAACACTCCCAGGACAGGGGCCGCACGGGGTTAGATACAGAGTAAAGCTCTCACTATACTGTACCCCATCAAACACTCCCAGGACAGGGACAGCACGGGGTTAGATGCAGAGTAAAGCTAACTCTACACTGTCCCCCATCAAACACTCCCAGGACAGGGACTGCATGGGGTTAGATGCAGAGTAAAGCTCTCTCTGCACTGTACCCCATCCAACACTCCCAGGACAGGGACAGCACGGAGTTAGATACAGTGTAAAGCTCTCTCTACACTGTCCCCCCATCAAACACTCCCAGGACAGGGACAGCACGGGGTTAGATACAGAGTAAAGCTCCCTCTACACTGTCCCCATCAAACACTCCCTGGAGAGGGACAGCACAGGGTTAGATACAGAGTAAAGCTCTCTCTACACTGTCCCCCATCAAACACTCCCAGGACAGGGACAGCACAGGGTTAGATACAGAGTAAAGCTCTCTCGACACTGTTCCCCATCAAACACTCCCAGGACAGGGACAGCACGGGGTTAGATACAGAGTAAAGCTCCCTCTACACTGTCCCCCCATCAAACACTCCCAGGACAGGAACAGTACGGCGTTAGATACAGAATAAAGCTCTCTCGACACTGTCCCCATCAAACACTCCCAGGACAGGGACAGCACAGGGTTAGATACAGAGTAAAGCTCTCTCGACACTGTCCCCCATCAAACACTCCCAGGACAGGGACAGCACAGGATTAGATACAGAGTAAAGCTGCCTCTACACTGTCCCCCATCAAACACTCCCAGGACAGGGACAGCACAGGATTAGATACAGAGTAAAGCTGCCTCTACACTATCCCCCATCAAACTCTCCCAGGATAGGGACAGCATGGAGTTAGATACAGAGTAAAGCCATCTCTACACAGATCCCCATCAAACACTCCCAGGACAGGGGCCGCACGGGGTTAGATACAGAGTAAAGCTCTCTCTGCACTGTCCCCCATCCAACACTCCCAGGACAGGACAGCACGGGGTTAGATACAGAGTAAAGGTCTCACTATACTGTGCCCCATCAAACACTCCCAGGACAGGGACAGCATTGGGTTAGATGCAGAGTAAAGCTCTCTCTGCACTGTCCCCCATCCAACACTCCCAGGACAGGGACAGCACGGGGTTAGATACAGAGTAAAGCTCTCTCTACACTCTCCCCATCAAACACTCCCAGGATAGGGACAGCATGGAGTTAGATACAGAGTAAAGCTCCATCTACACTGACCCCATCAAACACTCCCAGGACAGGGACAGAACGGGGTCACATACTGAGTAAAGCTGCCTCTACACTGTCCCCCCATCAAATACTCCCAGGATAGGGACAGCACGGGGTTAGTTACAGAGTAAAGCTCCCTCTACCTGTCTCCCTTCTAACACTCCCAGGATAGGGACAGCACGGGGTTAGATACAGAGTAAAGCTCTCTCTACACTGTCCCCCATCAAACATTTCCAGGACAGGGACAGCACGAGGTTAGTTACAGAGGAAAGTTTTCTTTGCACAGTCACCACTCAAACACTCCCAGGACAACTGCTGTTTATTTTTTTTGTGGTTCTTTTGTTGCTGAGTGAACGCTGACATTCGTGTCAGCTGATGTCCTGGAATAAATTATTTATGTGGGAATGGGAAATCCTGAGGATCGAAGATTTTTGTGGCCTTGCCTCAGCAAGAGAGAAAGTCTTGCTTTGTGACACACTCTGTTGTGGGAAATGTATACGACTTTGTGACAGAATGTGTTTTGCAGGATAATGGACTCATACAACCTCACTACCCGGCTGACATGACCTCGTCCTCTTCAGGTACTGATGTGCAAAATCAAAGTTTGTTCTTGGAATTTTCCATTGCTTAGTGTATTTGCAACTCCTATGTCAGTTTGAATCTTTTTCCATTTAGTTTATGATCCATATCGATCTCCTGCCTCGCCAGCCAGTGCAATTCAGTTAGCACACTTCTGCAGTCAACAAACTTATTTTTAAACATAGTTTACTGACATTTGAGAGAGACAGACAGACGGAGGACAGAGCGAGTGAGGCAGAAAGCCAAAGAAATTGAGAAAATGTGAGAGAGATCCAGAGAGAAGTACAGAGAGAGAGAGAGAGAGAGGGAGAATCACAGACCTCTGGGGTGGAGACTGAAAGAAAGAGCAAAACAGTCACACACTGAGAGACAGTCAGACAGAGATTGAACAAAGGACGAATAGATTGAGCAGGGAATCTGATTGAGACACACTAACTTATGGACAGAGTAGCTCGTGAGAATCTCTTCCTCATTGCAGACATGTTTCAGACCAGAGCACATGAGTTTAAGGCGAGGAGTCAAGCTAAGTGGTTTCAAGGAGATCTGAGAAAATTTCTTTCCTCCAGAGGGTGGTAGAAATATGGAATGTGCTGCCTGAGAGGGTGGTGGGGGCAGATACTCTCACGACATTTAAGAAGCAACTGGATATGCCTTTATTCCTGATGAAGGGCTTTTGCCCGAAACATCGATTTTGCTGCTCGTCGGATGCTGCCTGAATTGCTGTGCTCTTCCAGCACCACTGATCCTGGATACTTAAAATGTCAAGGCATAGTTGGCTGTGGACCAAGTGCAGATAAATGGGATTAGTATCCCTTGGTGTTTGCTGGTCAGCCCAAACATGGTGGGCCAAAGGGCCTGTTTCACTGCTGTATGACTCCCTGAGACAGGCAGACAGACAATCAGAGACAGAGAGAGAGATCATAGGCTCCCTAAAGTGTGGAAACAGGCCATTTAGCCCATCAAGTTCATACTGACCCTCTGAAGAGCATCCCACCCAGACCCACCCCATCCCTGTAACTCTTTGCATTTCCCATGGCCAATCCACCCTGCAGACAAAGGGAGAATGTGCGAACACCACACAGATAGTGACCCGAGGCTGGGATCAAAGCCGGGTCCCTGACGCCGTGAGGCAGCAGTGCTAACCACTGAACCAATGTGCACAGAGACAGTGTGAGAGAGAAATAGATGAAACCCGAGATAAAGAGAGAGAGAAAGATGGAGCGAGACTGAAATGAAGTAAAGTCACCATTGTCTCAGTGGACCATGGGGCTGCTCTCTGATTAGAGAGAGACGACTGGAGATGGTTTAACCTGAGGGTCACCACCTCAGGCGAGGGGAGGGGTTGAGAAGGAGTGACTTTCCATGATAACCTCAGTCAGTAAAGACAGGAATAGGGACAAGACTGAGTGAGGTGCCGTTTCAAAATTAAGTTAGTAAGAACAGAACACAGTGTGTGCTGCAAACCGGAAGTGTGTGACACTGTGAATCTGGAATTTGGCTTGGGTCACCTGGATGTCTTTATACAAACATTTATTTACTTTGGTGCTGATTTGTGCTTCCTATGGGTATTGAGCTGCCTTGATGTCAGTGTCTCTGAAATGCCCTGTCTTCAAACTGTCGTCTGTCACAAAATGCACATGTCCAAACAATTCAACCAATATTTTGCTTGAACCACCTTTACCCAGGTACCTTGCAGGATCGAAGTCAACAATCTGCCCCAGGAAAGGGCTCAAATGCAAATGCTCCCCTTGTTTCCACTGATGCTGGGGGAACAGTCATGCTCATTGGCACTCTGTTCGGTGTGGAGTTTACCGTTCACATCCTGGCATTGTGGTCTGATTGCGTTTGCAGAGAGTTTACTCAAGTCTTTCATCACTTTTGCTCAGATCTCATAATTCCACTTGGTTGGCCAATTTTTAGGCCTGGGAGCCCAGCAGCCTCCTGGCTCCACCTCATTCATTGATTGGACAGGGGAACTCTTGATCTTTGCTTATGCTTTGCTTTGTTAGGAAATATTTCAATTCAGATCAAGGCTTGACAATTGTTGCAAGGCCTCAGGGAGAGAGGGTGAGGTATTGAGAGGTTGGGGTGGGGGCAGGGTTGCTGTGGTGCTGTGAGAACAGGGGTGCAGCTCTTACAATTTAGTCAGAGCACCATGGTGACCATTGCTGTCTCAGAGGTCAGGTTTCCACCAGGGAGGTGATGGCCTAGTGCTATCATCACTCCTAATCCAGCAAGTCAGTGGCTATCCTGGAGACCTGGGTTCAAATCCTGCCACGGCAGAGAGTGGAATTTGAGTCCATCCAAGATCTGGAATTAAAGAATTTAGATTAGATTACTTACAGTGTGGAAGCAGGCCCTTCGGCCCAACAAGTCCACACTGTCCCGCCGAAGCGTAACCCACCCGTTCCTGTACATTTATCCCTTTTACCTAATACTACGGGCAATTGAGCATGGCCAATTCACCTGACGTGCACATCTTTGGACTGTGGGAGGAAACCGGAGCACCCGGAGGAAACCCACGCAGACACAGGGAGAATGTGCAAACTCCACACAGTCAGTCACCTGAGTCGGGAATTGAACCCAGGTCTCTGGCGCTGTGAGGCAGCAGTGCTAACCACTGTGCCACTGTGCCACCCACAAAGTTGGGAGGTCATGTTGCAGCTGTATAGGACATTGGTCAGGCCACTTTTAGAATACTGCTTTCAATTCTGATCTCCCCGCTGTAGGGAAGATGTTGTGAAATTTGAAAGGATGCAGAAAAGATTTACAAGGATGTTGCCGGGGTTGGAGGGTTTGAGCTACAGGGAGAGGCTGAACAGGCTGGGACTGTTTTCCCTGGAGTGTCAGAGACTGAGGGGTGACCTTATATAGGTTTATAAAATCATGAGGGGCATAGATAGGGTAAATAGACAAGGTCTTATTCCCAGGGTAGGGGGGTCCAAAACTCGAGAGCATAGGTTTAGGGTGAGAGGGGAAAGATTTAAAAGGGACCTAAGGGGCACTGTTTTCATGCAGAGGGTGGTGCGTGTATGGAATGAGCTGCCAGAGGAAGTGGTGGAGGCTGGTACAATTGCAATATTTAAAAGGGATCTGGATGGGTACGTGAATAGGAAGGGTTTAGAGGGATATGGGCCAAACGCTGGCAAATGGGACTAGATTAATTTAGGATATCTGGTTGGCATGGACAGGTTGGACCGAAGGGTCTGTTTCCGTGCTGTACATCTCTGTGACTAAGATTCTGATGATGAAAATGAAGTTATTGTCGGGGGTGATTTAAAGAGGTAAAAACAATGACTGCAGATGCTGGAAACCAGATTCTGGATCAGTGGTGCTGGAAGAGCACAGCAATTCAGGTAGCATCCGAGGAGCTTCGAAATCGATGTTTCGGGCAAAAGCCCTTCATCAGGAATAAAGGGGGTGATTTAAAGCCCATCCAGTTCATTTTAAGGAAGCAAATCTGCCATCCTTACTTGGTCTGGGCCTGTATGTGTCTCCAGACCCACAGCCAATTTGGTTGACTCTTAACTGCCCCCTGGATGGACAATAAATGCTGGCCTGACAGCGACACCCACATCTTGGGAATGAAGGAAAGGAAAAAGAATGCTGAAAATTCCAGTTTGTCATTCAGCCCCATCCCCTCAACCCCAGCTCTGGGAAGTCTTGGGGGGGACTGATAGATTTGTTATGTATGACAAGCAACCTTGTCCAATGCTCCCCTGCCTCATTGAATTCAGCTTATTCAGAATGCCTCACTACTCTGTGGGCTTTCATTGGCATAGATTGCGCCAGGCTTGTGGTCATTGTACCCACCACACCTGTGGCTCTCTCCCCCCAATACAGACACACCCCAACTCTCACCAAAAATGCTCGAGTCTCCATTTTATGGGCATTTCCTGGGCCATTTACAAGGGCCAACTCAAGACTGCCTTTGGCCCTTGATGTTCAAGCAACTGTCATACATACCAGTTATCATTTAAGATTTTATCCGAAGCTAAAAGTGTGCAGTACTTCCTCAGTGCTGAGCTGAACGTCAGCCAAGATGTTTTCTCCTCTTGTCATGGGGTGAATTCATGCGCTTCTGTCTCAGGCAAAAAATAGTGTTACCCACAGAGTCACAGTTGACACCAATTCCCACCTTAAGCCAGCTTAGCTAGTGCCCAGAACTGCCCCTTTAAGTCTGCTTGCCAATTTTCCAACTGTTTGTTAATCATTTGCCAAAACTTTCCCACTACGCAATGGAGATCCCGAGTTTATTTTCACAGCTCAGCAACGGTTGCCAATATAAATGTTGCTCTTTCTCTGACAGATAAGCAAGATAAAAGGATTCAGTCTGTTGTGATCGACTGCAGTAGCATCATCTTCATTGACACAGCTGGAGCAAGATTATTTGTCCAGGTAACTAACTACAACCCATTTGGAAAAGATAAAGTTCACAATGTCAGTTTCATTACAACAGTTCCTTGTGCAAAGACCAAGGAGCACCTTTTCCCACAGAAAGGTAGCCTCTCGTTCAACAAATGTGCCCTAATGGCATGAATTCCTTTACTCCAGCAAAAGAAAGAAAGATTTGCATTTATATAAGTGCTTTTTCACAACGTCCAGCTTTTCTGGAGAGTTCCGATGCAGCGAACATAACAGCCAATGACACAAACAGCAATGTGGTAATGATAGGATGCTGATTGAGTGATAAATCCTCCCACTTTCTCCAAACAAAAGGAGTAGCCATGGGCACCCGCATGGGCCCCAGCTATGCCTGCCTCTTCGTAGGGTATGTAGAACAATCCATCTTCCACAACTACACTGGCCCCACCCCCCATCTTTTCCTTCGCTACATAGATGACTCAGGAATGAGCAGAGAGTGTTCAGCAGGAGAAGATAAAAGGTAGGGAGGAGGGACTTGGAGGAGGGGCGTTGGAAATGTGATAGGTGGAAAGAGGTCAAGGTGAGGGTGATAGGTCGGAGTAGGATGGAGGCGGAGAGGTCAAGAAGAAGACTGCAGGTCAGGAAGGTGGTGCCGGGCTGGAGGGATTCGGCTGAGACAAGTTGGGGGGAGGGGGGATGAAGAAACTGGTGAAGTCCAAGTTCATCCCCTGTGGTTGGAGGGTTCCCAGTCGGAAGATAAGATGCTCCTCCTCCGACCGTCGGGTTGTTGTGGTTTGGCGGTGGATGAGTCCAATGACCTGCATATCCTCGGTGTAGTGGGAGGGGGAGTTGAAATGCTGTGCTACAGGGTGATTGGGTTGGTTCCAACCTCCACTCCCGGCACCTTCCCTTGCAACCGCCGGAGGTGCAACACTTGCGCCCACACCTCCCCCTCACTTCTCTCCAAGGCCCCAAAGGAAACTTCCATATCCGCCACAGATTCACCTGCACCTCCACCCACATCATCTACTGCATCCGCTGCAGCCGGTGTGGCCTCCTCTATATTGGGGAGACAGGCCGCCTACTTGCGGAGCGATTCAGAGAGCACCTCTGGGCCACCCGGACGAACCAACCCCACCAACCTGTGGCACAGCATTTCAACTCCCCCTCCCACTCCACCGAGGATATGCAGGTCATTGGACTCATCCACCGCCAAACCACAACAACGCGACGGTCGGAGGAGGAGCGTCTTATCTTCCGACTGGGAGCCCTCCAACCACAGGGGATGAACTTGGACTTCACCAGTTTCTTCATTCCCCCCTCCCCCCACCTTGTCTCCGCCGGGTCCCTCCCGCCCGGCACCGCCTTCCTGTCCTGCAGTCTTCTTCTTGTCCTCTCCGCCTCCATCCTACTCCGACCTATCACCCTCACCTTGACCTCTTTCCACCTATCACATTTCCAACTCCCCTCCTCCAAGTCCCTCCTCCCTACCTTTTATCTTCTCCTGCTGAACACTCTCTGCTCATTCCTGAAGAAGGGCCTGTGCCCGAAACGTCGAATCTCCTGTTCCCTGGATGCTGCCTGACCTGCTGTGCTGTTCCAGCAATAAAGTTTCAACTTTGATAAATACTGTCCATGACATTGGCCAAGGTCAACTCTACTGCACTTAGAGTCATAGAGATGTACAGCACAGAAACAGACCCATTGGTCTGACTTGTCCATGCTGACCAGATATCCTACATTAATCTTGCTCCATTTGCAAGAATTTGGCCCTTATCCCTCTAACCCCTTCCTATTCACATACCCATCCAGATGCTTTTTAAATGTTGTAATTGTACCAGCCTCCACCACTTCCTCTGGCAGCTCTTCTATACATGCACCACGGTCTGCGTGAAAAAGTTGCATCTTAGTTCCTTTTTAAATCTTTCCCCTCTCACCTTAAACCTGTGCCTCTAGTTGATGGGAAAAACACATTGACTATTTACCCTACACATGCCCCTCGTAATGTTGTAAACCTCTGTAAGGTCACCCCTCAGCATCCGATGTTCCAGGGTGAAAAAGCTCCAGCCTATTCAGCTCAGACCCTCCAACATCCTTTTAAATCTTTCCTGCACCCTTTCATGCTTAACAACATCTTTCCTGTAGCAGGAAATCTTTAACACTCACCTAAGACATTGGTTTAACACCTCATCCCAAAGATGGCCCTTCTGACAGTTCAGAACACCTTCAGTACTGCACTGGAAGTGTCAGCCTCGCTAATTATACTCAATCCTGGAGTAGGACTTGAACTCAGAGCCTCGTGAATAGAGGCTAGCGCTGCAATCTGAAGCACAACAACAGCAGCGACACTGAATGTAGAACATTACAGTGCAGTACAGGCCCTTCGGCCCCCAATATGGCGCCGATACTGAAAGGGATGTTTCTCGGCATCTTTTCACACTTGGAGATATCCGAACCTCAGTGCAGGCAGGGCCAGGCCTAGTTGCCATGGTGATGGTGGATCCTCTGCTGCAATTCTTGAGGCCAACGTCCTGAGATTACTTCAGAAATCATAAAAGTATTATGGTGGCCTGGAGTCACACAAAATACATTAATGAATCAGCTCCCTTTTTAGAAACAATCTTTTGGGTATAGCTTTTTCATAAGATCGATTAAACGCAATTATAGGAGTGGGATGTAAACTCATGCGCTGGGTTTGTTAGACTGCTTTACGGCCAGGCCCCAGGGCACAAGAAAAGGTAGAGAGAGAGGAACACGATCGAAGGATCTAAAGTGTCAAAAAGAAGCTGTTCGTGTGAAAACAAGCAGGTCATTGAATCTCCATTCTGAGTGTGGACTTAAAGGACACAAATACAACCTTTCTGGAGACTGGACAAATTGCCCAGCTGCCTACCCCTGCCAGAGAAGTGGATTAAACCATAGACTGCAAGCAAATGATGTGGATGTTAACTCATTGTGCCCCAAGCCACGGTATTCCTGTTTTTTCCAACCCGGCCAATTACCGCCCCATCAGTCTCCTCTCGATCATCAGGAAAGTGATGGAAGGTGTCACCAATAGTGCTATCAAGCAGCACCTGCTCAGCAATACCCTGCTCAGTGACACCCAGTTTGGGTTCCACCAGGGTCACTCAGCTCCTGACCTCATTACAGCCTTGGCTCAAACATGGACAAAAGAGCTGAACTCCAGAGGGGAGGGAAGAGTGACAGCCCTTGGCATTGAGGTACCATTTGCCTGAAGGCAGCATTAAAGATCCCTGCAGAACTGGTTGCAGTCAGACCTAGAATAAAGGTTGTGGTTGTTGGAGGTCATTCATCTCAGCTCCAGTAGGTCTCTGCAAGAATTCCTCAGGGTCCCATCTTCAGCTGTGTCACCTGCTCTCCACCATGGCGATGGTCACTGATGATCGCACAGTGTTCAGTGTCATTTACAACTCCTCGGGCAGATACTGAAGCTGTCCGTGTCTGTATTGCAGCAAAGTCTGGACAACATTCAGGTTCGGCTAATAAGTGGCAAGTGACATTTTCCGTGCACAAGTGCCAGGCAATGACACCACCCCTTGAGATTCAATGGCCTTCCCATCATTGAATCCCCCCCCACGACTGTCAACACCCTGATGGTTACCATGGAGACTGAAACATAAAGCTCCAAGGTCTAGCAGGCATGGAGTCTCAGGTGCACGGAGGGTAGCCGCAGAGGACGAAATGTCAGTGAAACACTGTATGTATTGTATCAGAGTACCTCAGTGTTGAGCAGAAATGCACATGTTCACTTCGAGAGGTCATTTTAGTATTTCTGAACATAGACAGGAGAGAATTGCAGCAAGAATTTCCAAAGCTAATCAAATTGAAGCAAAAGTATCAAAATTATTTTGTGTTCATTCATGGGACAAGGCTATCGTTGGCTGGGCCCAGCATTTACTGCTCGTCCCTAGTTGCCCCCTTGAGAAGGTGGGGGTGAGCTGCCATCTTGAACCGCTACAGTCCACGAGCTGTGGGTTGACCCACAATGTCCTGAGGGAGGGAATTGCAGGATTTTGACCCAGCAACACTGAAGGAACGGTGATATATTTCCATGTCAGGATGGTGAGGGGTTCGGAGGGGAACCCCATCAGCGAACATCCTCACTTTTGACCTTATGATGGAGAGAAGATTATTCGTTCACAGGAAACTTCCCCATCCTTTAATAGGAACTGTAAAGTCTCAATGAGACAATGCAATTGAAATTGGAGTTGTATTTTCAGTCGCAGAACTGACAAAATGATCAGAATGGAACTCAGGGCTAATAATTATTCCCATGAGGAACTGAGGGTGAAGATTATGTGTGAATCTCATTCAGTTAAAGCAAAGGAGTTACGGGGGAAATCCACCTATTTTATCTATTGACGATAGCTTGGCAAATTAGCAACAAACAGAATTTTCCCAGAACTCAATAGTGGGTTTTTTAGATTAGATTCTCAATAATGTGGAAACAGGCCCTTCGGCCCAAACCGACCCTCTGAAGAGTAACCCACCCAGACCCATTTCCCTCTAACTAATGCATATAACACTATGGGCAATTTAGCATGGCCAATTCACCGGGCCTGCACATCTTTGGACTGTGGGAGGAAACCGGAGCACCCGGAGGAAACCCACACAGACACGGGGAGAATGTGCAAACTCCACACAGTCAGTCGCCTGAGTCAGGAATAGAACCCGGGACCCTGGAGCTGTGAGGCAGCAGTGCTAACCATTGAGCCACTGTGTCACCCCATAGATGCCCTTAGAACTGGAGTCAGGACTGCTGATTACAATTATTGCACCATTTAGACAGCACTGCATTAACCATCCACCATGAGGGTTCTGCTTTGAGATTTTCCAAAGGCCACAATCTAGAATCTTGGAAGAGAATCAGGAACCATTTGGCCATATGAGGAGGATCCTAGTTTATGGTCAAATGAAGAAGGAACAAGACCAGAGAGTCAGGGAAGTGCTAAAGGCACTACAGAAGACAGGCCCAACAGCAAATGAAAAGTGGTCTCTATTCTGTAGAATGGCCATTACATGTCCAGGAACGCATTATTCACAAGGTAGCTGAGAGCTCCACAGAAGTCAGGAGCCCTCAGTGAAGTTCGAGTACCAATGTGGATACAACCGTGATATAGTCTATGTTCCAGGCAAGGGGCTAGTGATTGCTTGAGGGCAGAAGTAAAGGCTGTGAATCCACAGATGCATAAGAATCCAGACTGGGAATTAGTTCGATTCAGTTACAGAGCAACACCATTGAATAATTGGTACTCACAAATGGAAATGTTAATGGGGAGTAAAATAACTCCACGGACTGATAACTTTGTACCACACAGAGGGTGTTTGAAACAAACAGTAGATACATTTAAAGGGAAGCTAAACAAGCAGCTGAGGGAGAAGGGGCTAGAAGCTTCCAACAATAGATTTAGATGAGGAAACATGGACACCAGAATGGCTGGTTGGGCTGAATGGTCTGTTTCGGTGCAATATATCCCATGCAATCTAATCTAAATCCCACAAATTTCAACACTTGCCTCACATATCAGATTGTTAAATCCTTATTTATAACTGTCATTATTTAACTGAATGGATGGCATGAATAGGGTAGATAGACAAAGCCTTGTCCCTGGGGTGGGGGAGTCCAGAACTAGAGGGCATAGGTTTAGAGTGAGAGGGGAAAGATATAAAAGGGACACAAGGGGCAACTTTGAGCTGCCAGAGGAAGTGGTGGAGGCTGGTACAATTACAGCATTTAAAGGCATCTGGATGGGTATATGAATAGGAAGGGTTTAGACAGGTATGGTCCAAGTACTGGCAAATGGGACTAGATTAGGTTAGGATATCTGGTTGGCATGGACAAGTTGGACTATAGGGTCTGTTTTCATGCTGTACATCTCTATGACTCTGATCAAATTCCATCAATGATAGTTCACTCGTCTTCAGTGCATTTGAATAAGCGATTGGAAAGGCAGTGATAATGTTGGTTTCTGCGTGGACATGGAAGACAACACTGGACATGATGGTCAGTGGAATGATTGTGATTGATGGACCCAATTGCCTTTTCTCATTCCATACTCTCTCTCATATTGTACCAATGGGCTTGTGCAGAACCTCTGAGCGGCTTAAAGGAACATTAGCTCCAACCTCAAGCCCCTCGAGTCCTTCCTTGAAACACATGAAATATTTATGACCCATGTCGATGTTTATGCTTCCAAGGGACCCTCCCTCCACCCTACACTACCTCACCCCCATTGCTCCATTCTTTTATTCCTTTCTCACTCGTCTGTTCATCTCACTTCCCCTCCAGATGCCCACACAGGTCTTGATAATGGACCCGACACCACAACGTAAAGAGTTATAGTCTTATTCACTCCAATGGTTTTATCTTTCAGATGTGTGCAGAGTGTCAGAAAGCCGACATGTGGGTCTACCTAGCAGAATGCAACAGTAAGTGTTACAGTAATCTTCATATCATTTGCTCACCCTTTTGGTGACATTTGCACTCTGGTTTGGAATCCTGGGATAGCATGTTATGGCATTCCATTGACGTGACAAGTCCAATGCAGTGTCATTAAGCACTTGGAAGGGGTTTCTCCCACTGATGCCTTGGCAAGGGTCCCATGACATCTTCACTATATTGTGGAATTTCAATGCCCTCCTCTGAGGCCAGTTTGGTAGGTGGAGGGGGTGCCACTGCCCTCCTGCCTCTTTCTCAATTAGGATCGGAGTGGGAAAGTTGGTGTATGGTAGTTAATGTCCAGTTGGCCCACCTTCCACCTGTGGTAATCTCCCAGTGGCATATGGGGAACTTGAAAAGCAAGCCCTGTGGTAGCATTTCCCCAGATGACCACTTCTGGCACCTTATGCCATTGTGTGGTACTGGGTAAAGGGCTGTTTGAGGTGGTTCACTCTCACAAACCCTTCTTTGCCTTTGCTTTGTGTTGGGCCTATCTAGTGCTTAGGTGTAGAGGGTACACCATTACAGAGTATCTCCAGAAGAGGCTGTTCTTAGATAACAAGTTTATTGGAATGAGGACAAATACATTTGATCAGGCAGAATTCCTGGGACCTAAGGGAGCTGGTACAGATCCATCATATACAAGTGCTGAGTGGATGATCCATCTCGGCCTCCTCCAGCGGTCCTTAGCATCACAGATACCAATCTTCAGCCAATTTGATTCACTCCACATGATATCAAGAAACAGTTGGATACTACAACGACCATGGGCCCTGACAACATTCTGGCAATAGTACTGAAGACTTGTGCTTCAGAATGCTCCCCTAGCCAAGCTGTTCCAGTATATGTTGGTCCAGCCAGCATCCTACAAGTGAATGAAAAATCAATCTGATCCCATCCCATTTGTGGGCGGCATGGTGGCACAGTGGTTAGCACTGCTGTCTCACAGCTCCAGAGACCTGCGTTCAATTCCTGCCTCAGGCGACTGACTGTGTGGAGTTTGCACATTCTCCCCGTGTCAGCGTGGGTTTCCTCCGGGTGCTCCAGTTTCCTCCCACAGTCCAAAGATGTGCAGGTTAGGTGAATTGGCCATACTAAATTGCCCGTAGTGTTAGGGGAAAGGGTAAACGTAGGGGAATAGATCTGGGTGGGTTGCTCTTCAGAGGGTCGGTGTGGACTTGTTGGGCCGAAGAGTCTGTTTCCACACTGTAGGTAATCTAATCAACCCAATGGGGGCTGCTGAACAATGCACATCTGCAGGCCTCTGATTGGCAGAGGAGGCAGGACGCCCACTCCACCACAGATTCCTTGATCTCTAGAAAGCCCCGTCATTAATGTGTCCCTCCTTGCCTGCATTAACATTTTTAAAAACACATTAGTGGGATGTGGGTGTCTACGGCTAGGGTGGCATTTATTGCCCATCAGGCACTTAAAAATCAACCACAGCTCCATAACTCTGGAGACACGTGTAGGACTGACTGAGTAAATTTCCCCTCCCATGTGGTTGAAGATGCCCTCCAACGCATCTCATCCACATCCCGCACCTCCATCCTCGAACTCTACCCCTCCAACCGTAACAAGGACAGAACACCCCTGGTGCTCACCTTCCACCCTACCAACCTCCGCATAAATTGCATCATCCGCCGACATTTCCGCCACCTCCAAACAGACCCCACCACCAGGGATATATTCCCCATCCCACCCCTTTCCTCCTTCCGCAAAGACTGTTCCCTCTGCGACTACCTGGTCAAGTCCACGCCCCCCAACAACCCACCCTCCCATCCTGGCACCCTCCCCTGCCACCGCAGGAATTGCAAAACCTGCGCCCACACCTCCTCCCTCACCTCTATCCTCCTCTATCGCCACTCCTTCACTACCCGACACCTAGAGGAAGAACGCCTGGTCTTCCGCCTCGGAATACTTCAACCCTTTGGCATCAATGTGAACTTCACCAGTTTCCTCATTTCCGCTCCTCCCCTTACCCCAGTTCCAATCTTACAGCTCAGTACCGCCCTCATGACCTGTCAATCTTCCTTCCCACCTATCCGCTCTGCCCTCCTCTCAGACCTAATACTCTTACTCCCACATCCATCCACCTATTGCACTCTCAGCAACCTTACCCACACACCATCCCCCTCCCATTTATTTCTCCACCCCCGAGGCTCCCAGCCTCATTCCTGATGAAGGGGAAATGCAGGGTCCTTTCACAGTGACCATCTCCTCACATTGCGATACAATGTTGCAGTCTTTAAAATAAGGAGGGCTTTGGAGTTCAGCAGACACAAAGAAAGTATTGTGTAAGCCTGCAGTTTAAAAGAGCAGTGGTGGCGGTTTAAAGCTTGTTAATGCCTGAGGTAAAGTATGCTTATATTACACATAGCCTCAAGCAGGCAATCTTACAGAATGTATCTGGGTGGCCATTCTCGGGGAACCCTGCTTTTTGCCCGAAACGTCGATTTTCCTGCTCCTTGGCTGCTGTCTGACTTGCTATGCTTTTCCAGCACCACTCTAATCTTGACTCTAATCTCCAGCATCTGCAGTACCCACTTCTGCCTGGGTCATGATGTCAGACTTCCTTCAGTGAAGCAAGTAGGTTTTCACAATTGACAGTGGGTTGTTGGGCTAATTTCAGGGATTTTCTTTTAAATTTGAATTCAGATTTGGTGGGATTTAAACCCACATCCCCAGAAAGTCTAGACAACTGGCCTATTGACATTACCACTATGCCACCAAATCTTTAGTGGGTCTGTAATGAGTAAGAAACAGAATTAACAGTTTGGTTCGATGACCTTTCCTCAGAACTAGTTGAAGTTGGTGATTTGACAATTTAAGCAAGCATGGAGGCTATAGCTTCTAAAGATGTGCCCATTGTCCTTCCACTGTAACGAATGTCATTGTTCTCTATGTTTTCTAGAAGATGTTTTGAAAATATTGACGTGTAGTGGCCTTCTTAACCACCTTCATCCAGAGCAGATCTTTGTAACGATACATGATGCTGTCGTCAATGTGGAGCGAATGAAGGTAACAGGCTTTGTAAAGGAGTTTGCATCTTTTTTGTTCCCCGAGAATGGCCACCCAGATACATTCTGTAAGATTGCCTGCTTGAGGCTATGTGTAATATAAGCATACTTTACCTCAGGCATTAACAAGCTTTAAACCACCACCACTGCTCTTTTAAACTGCAGGCTTACACAATACTTTCTTTGTGTCTGCTGAACTCCAAAGCCCTCCTTATTTTAAAGACTGCAACATTGTATCACAATGTGAGGAGATGGTCACTGTGAAAGGACCCTGCATTTCCTCAGTCACAGCACAGAAACAGATCCCTCGTTCTGATCAGACAACACTGACTAGACATCCCAGTCTGATCTTGTCCCATTTAGAGTCATCCAACACAGAAGCAGACCCTTCGGTCCAACTCGTCCATGCCGACCAGATACCCTAAGTTAATCTAGTCCCATTTGCCAGCATTTGGCCCATATCCCTCTAAACCCTTCCAATTCATATACCCATCCAGAAGCCTTTTAAATGCTGTATTTGTACCAGCCTCCACCACTTCCTCTGGCAGCTCATTTCATACATGCATCACACTCTGTGTGAAAAAGTTGCCCCTTAGGTCTCTTTTGAGTCTTTCCCCTCTCACCTTAAACCCTCTACTTTTGAATTCCCCTACCCTGGAGAAAATACTTTGACTATTCACCCTATCCATGCCCCTTAAGATTTTATAAACCTCCATAAGGTCACTCTAAGCCTCTGACATTCCAGGGAAAACAGGCCCAGCCTATTTAGCTCAAACCCTCCAACCCTGGCAACATCCTTGTAAATCTCTTCTGAACCCTTTCAAGTATCATAGCATCTTTCCTATAGCAGGGAGACCAGAATGGAATGCAGTATTCCAAAAGTGGACGAACCAAAGTCTTGTACAGTCTGAACATGACCTCCCAACTCCTATACTCAATGCCAGCATTTGGCCCATATCCCTCTAAGCCCTTCCTATTCATATACCCACGCAGATGCCTTTTAAATGCTGTAACTGTACCAGTCTCCACCACTTCCTCTGGCAGCTCATTCCAAACACGTACTACCCTCTGCATGAAAAAAAGTTGCCCCTTCGGTCTCTTTTAGATTTTTCCCCACTCACCCTAAACCTATGCCCTCTAGTTCTGGACTCCCCCACCTCAGGGAAAAGACCTTGTCTATTTACCCTGTCCATGCCCCTCATGATTTTATAAGCCTCTATAAAGTCACCCCTCAGCCCCAGCCTATTCACCCTCTCCCTATAGCTCAAACCTTTGGGTGTTCACTCTGGCCAGAAAATGAAATTCCAAACATTATAATTTGATCTGAAATTAATCATTTGCCCATCATTCTTTCCTAAACACAGCATAGATAGTACATTATTTTGATGAAAGAGGAAATAATTTATGTCTTTTGACTTAATTTTTCTCTGTTCAGTTGAGGGCATAACGTCAAGTATTTCTGTTCAGAGAGAGAGCCAG
Source organism: Chiloscyllium plagiosum (assembly GCF_004010195.1). Lineage (NCBI taxonomy): Eukaryota > Metazoa > Chordata > Chondrichthyes > Orectolobiformes > Hemiscylliidae > Chiloscyllium > Chiloscyllium plagiosum. The sequence continues at coordinate 13,432,746 of NC_057752.1, forward strand.
ACTCATAGTTTTTAAATAAAAAATGATACCGTGAAATATGTACCAACGGTGTAATTGGCAGAATATTAGTTGGAATGCCAATACCCACTGATGGCACAAAGCAGGCACTGTATAGGTTGACCGTGCACAATCTAAAGTTTAAAATATGGGAACGGAAGGAAGCTATTCAAGCCTGTTCTGCCATTTAATTCAATCATGGCTAATTTGTATCTTAACTCAATCAGCCGTGGTTCCGGAATTAGGTCACCCCTTAATCTTCAAGGGGATACAAGCCTAGTCTGTGCAGTATGTCCTCACGATTTTATTTTTGAACCCCTTCTGAGGTGGGTTTGTCCTGCCTGAGGTGAAGAGCTAAGGAATAATCTCTGGGTGGGCGGGGCCTGAACCACAGTGTTGTATAACTGGTGAAAGGCAGACAGTTCTGACATCAAATGGTTCTCAATGAACAAACATTAGATTTAGAATTAGAGTTTATTGTCACATGTATTCAAGTACAGAAGTATAGGAACACAGTGAAAAGCGTATAATGTCGCCACACACTGTTCCATCTTAGGTATAAAAGTACCTAGGTACACAAAATGTACATACAAAGTAATAAAAGAAACAAAATTATAAAGTTAAGCACTACAGACTATCATAGTATCAATAGAAAATATAAAGAAATAAGCTAGTAGATAACATTAAAGCCCTTCTTAATATAAACTAGAAAAATAAAGAAATAAAGTTAAAAGTTCAACAGTCAAACAGATTGACAATGAAAGAGTTTCTCCCAGTACTGAGTAAAGCGGGTCGGTAATTCTCTGGAGTTTAGAAATTGCGAGAGGCATTGAGACATACCAGCTTTTTGAAGGGGCTTGATAGAGCAAGGATGGTAGAGCTCTCTCTCTGAAGGGCATTAGTGAACCAGAGAGGGATTTCCCAAATTTTTAATTACCATTGGAGCAGCTTTTTAATTGAATCCAAGTTTTACTATTTATCACAGAGGGAAGGGTGGGCCTCTGGGTCACTAAGCCCAGTGACCATACCGTGAAGCCATGAGCTGTTTAGGAATCTCTCCCCCAGAGCGGGGTGGCTGCTCCACCACTGACCTATATTGAAGGCTGGGATCAGCAGAGCTTTGTTCCATCAGGGAAATCGAGGATTGGGGGGAGTAGGTGGGAAAGTGGAGTTGAGACCCCAAGGTCAGCCAGGATTGGACTGAACAGCACAGCAGGTACATTGGGCAAAATGGTGTTGTCCTGCACCTATCTCTTATGCTCTTCTTTGCTGGTGGAGAGTGGAATAAATCAAATATGATCACTTCAGTCAGTAGAAAGTTAATGTTGATAAAGGTGGTGAAAGTATTTTCCTCATCAACCTGCTAAGAGATACCATTATACACTGCTGGAACTTGAACCCTGGCCCCCTTGCTCAGAAACAAAAACAGAAATTGCTGGAAATGCTCAGCCTGTCTGGCAGTATCTTTGAAGAGGAATCAGAGTTAAGGCTTCGGTGACCCGTTGTACCACAATAGCCTCCAGGTTCCGTCACTAGAACTGAATGGTTTTGCTAATCCATTGATAGACTTCAGAGAAGGTTGTAAGTTTGCTAGCTGAACTGGCAGGATGTTTTCAGATGTTTCATCACCATGCTAGGTAACATCATCAGTGAGCCTCCGGTGAAGTGCTGGTGTTCTGTCCTTCTTTCTGTTTATGTGTCTTGGTCTGTTGTGGTGGGTGATATCATTTCCAGTTCTTTTCTCATAGGTTGGTAAATAGGGTCCAAATCGATGTGTTTACTGATAGAGTTCTGGGTTGAATGCCAGGCCTCTAGGAATTCCCATGCTTGTCTCTGTTTAGCCTGTCCCAGTCGAAGTGGTGTCCTTCTTCACCTGTTTGTCCAATGTAGTGTTTGTTACAGTCCTTGCAGGGCGTTTTGTAAATGACATCCGTTTTGCAAAACCCTGCAAGGACTGTAACAAAGACTACAGTGGACAAACAAGCAGAAACCTAGCCACCAGGATACATGAACACCAACTAGCCACCAAAACGACATGACCCACTCTCACTAGTATACTTACATACGGACAAAGAAGAACACCACTTTGACTGGGACAGCACCTCCATCCTGGGACAGGCTAAACAGAGATACGCATGGGAATTCCTAGAGGCCTGACATTCAACCCAGAACTCCATCAGTAAACACATCGATTTGGACCCTATTTACCAACCTATGAGAAATAGAAACAGAAGTGACATCATCCACCTTAAGAAACTAAAACACATAAATAGAAAGAGAGACAGAACACCAGCGCTTCACCAGAGGCTCACTGATGATGTTACCTAGTAGGGTGATGAAACGTCTGAAAACAAACCTGCCAACTCAGTGAGCAAACTTACAACCTGAACGTCAACCTGAGCTACAAATCTTCTCAAAACTCACAAAGGCTTCAGAGAAGATGGGCAAGGAATGATTCCAGGAGTTGGGACACAATAGTAGGAGGACATCCCTGCGGGTTCAGCTCATTTTCATTGGGGAGAGGAGGATTGAGAGGGATGTGTTCTGTTAGCAAGAAAAGAAATGGGGGGTGGGCCTGTCTCCGACAGAACTGGTTCCTGACTGTGAGGAGCCAGTTCCCGAGCCACCTGCAATGGTCACACCACTGGGGCAACTGCGGTGCAGCTCAACCAGCACAAACAGCAAGAGGTTTGTTTGCTCAGCTTTAAAGAAGGTGCTTGCATGTCAAGTGTGGGAGCAAAAGAATTGGCGATAGACAGCCCAGCTGTTGCTCACGCTGGGATCATCCATAAAGCGCTAATCTGCCTTCTGTACTGGCAGGGGGATGACAAGAGAACTGATTTATTGCAGCGCAAAACCCCGCCAGCCAATCCTCTGCCGCTTGCCATGCTGAGTGCAGCCCGCAACGTAGCCTAGGATGTTCCACAGGCCGTGAAAGCACTGTTTCTGAGGAGGGGCCAGGCTTGATGGACCGAAAGGCTTGTTCTTGTTTTGTGCTTCCTCCCCATTCCCCAAGATTTGAAAGGGATCCCGGTCTTGCCATCTTGAATCTTTCTGACAACTTTTGTATCTGCCTTTAGCCATGGTCACCCATTGGGTGCAATGCTTCATAAAGGCTTCTCTTAATTCTTGGGAGCTAGCCTCCACCACACCACACTTATGGATCCCCTACCTTTTATTTGTGTCTATAACTGTTGCTTTCCCTTTCGATGCTCAGTCAACTATTAAGTCTCGTCCTTCTCTCCTGATTGATCCCATTTGTTGATGCGAGGGGCTCGGAGGTAGTGAAGAACTGCAGGCAATCAGGGGAGCGAAGGAAGCAAAGCAGATTGCCTCAATGGAAAAGGCAGCTCTTGAGAGAATTCTCTAACTTTGCTCCTTGTGCGCGTCACCATTGCTCAGAAAGCAAGCTGCTCTGCAATTTCAACTCAATCCAGAATAGTACATGGTCGGCCAGTTGTGAGGCTAAAGGTTTAAAAATATCAACATGATTATTTCTCTTTTTTTAGGAAGCAGCCTCACAGAAAAGCACGACAATTTGGGTATGAAAGAATCGGTGGACTTTCTGCTCAATGATTGCTGTACCACTTACAAAGGACAATCATAAGGGTCTGCCTGACCACAATTGCCTTTCAAGGAGACTCGAAATGAAGTGACTAGGCTCTATCCAACCTGAAATGCAGAATGAGACTTCTTTACTAATCTAAAATGTGTAGCGTTTCACTGACAAAACACAACTACAGGTTAAGCTGCATGGAATGGCTTCTTCCAGAGAGACACGTCAAAAAGCAGAAAGTCAGCTTTAACTGATATTGTTATTTGCCACTATGGGATTTTAGTGTAGTTGGTGTGTGAATGAATCTGGTCAGAAAGAGATAAACTACAAAAGAATGATTGGGAATAAAGGGATATCTTCTTTATGGGAGTGCTGGGCAATGCGATATAGGGTTTGGAAGACAGAGGTGAGGAAGGTAGGGGTAAAGGACAGTGCTGCCTGCATCTACATGGGCAGGGCGATTGAGAACCTTATTAAGCTGGGCAGCATGATGCCCCCCCCAGTGTTGGTAACTAACGTGGTGGGACTTACTGTTATGCCCCTGACCCCCCCCCGCCCCCCGTCAAACAAGTTTGCCAGACAGTTTTTCTCACGGAGGCAGGATCCCTTGCATTTCACAATTTGAAAAATGGCTGTTTCACAGACCAGCAGCGATGATTCGCTCTATATTCGCAGGGTGGGCCCCCATACTGAAGGAAATTTAGTCCCTTTGATTGTTTCGCAAATCTTTAACTCTATTTTTCTTTTATCATGTTTTTTTATGGGATGTGGGCATCACTGGCAAGACTGGCATTTATGACCCATCCCTAATTGCCCTTGAACTGGTTGGCGCTCTCGGACATTTCAGGGGGTGGTGAAGTGTCAGCCACATTGGCTGTGGGCCTGGAGTCACATGTAGGCCTAGACCAGGTAAGGATGGCAGATTTCCTTCCCTCAAGGGCATTAGTGAACCAGATGGATTTTTACAACAATCGACAATAGGTCATGGTCACCATCACTTATTCCAGATATTTTTATTTGAGTTTAAGTTGATGGTTGGACTTGTACCTACATCCTGAACGTGGCATCTGAACAAAAATTCCAGTGACATTAATGACATCAGCATCTCGACATTGCACTTTGATTTCAGCTGATCATCATTAAGCCTCCCTGCTATGGCGTTGTGCACTGTGTGACTCACCCAGACTCAATTCAACACCACCACTCCCCCTGCGAAAACTCATTTTGGCTTCTCCTGTGTTACCCCCAAATGGGGGCAGGAAGCTATTCAGCCTCTCATCAATGAATTCCAGTCAAACAGTTTGTGACTGACCTGTATCTTAATTGCCTCTATTCACCATAATGCCCTGGAGAGATAGGGCTTCATGAGTATTCAGATGAGCCTCTGAGGTAAGCTGTGATGCAACTGTGATGTCAGTGATCATGGGCTAGGACTCTGCTAGGAGGTTGGAGCCTGTGCAGCTCAGAGCGAGCTGCTCTGTAGCCTTACTGTCATGTACAGGCTTTTCAGAAATGTTGTTTAAAGGTACCTTAATCAAATCAGTCTGGCTTGACCTGAAGACCCGTGAAAACCCATATAGGAACATCTCACAGTATACCTTTCCCAACAAATACCGACCAATGCCAGTTTGGGAATTTTCCATTGAGTCCTAACCTCAGCAATGTATTTGTTTGTGTGAAGGGCGGCATGGTGTCTCAGTAGTTAGCACTGCTGCCTCACAGCGCCAGGGACCCGGGTTCAATTCAAACCTATGGTGACTGTCTGTGTGGAGTTTGCACATTCTCCCCGTATCTGTGTGGGTTTCCTTCACGTGCTCCGGTTTCCTCCCACAGTCCAAAGGTGTGCAGGTCAGGTGGAATGACTATGCTAAATCACCCCTAGTATCCAGGGATAGGCAGGTTCAGTGGGTTAGCCATGGTAAATGGAGGGAGGGTGGGTCTGGGTGGGATGCTCTTTGGAGGGTTGGTGCGGACTCACTGGGCAGAATGGCCTTCTTCCTGTCAGGACTCTATGCTACCTGATGTGGCCTGGTTCAAATGTTAAAATTCTGCACCCACTACCGAGCAGAGGACATAGTTTCCCTTTCCCTGACCTATCAGTTCACCTCAATGAGATGGTCAACTTAAGCATCAAAGAGCATGCCAAGACTTGCCACCTTTCCTCACTCAAAAAGGCTGGCCGCTTCCGTGAGATATGGGGTTGGCCATTAACCACAACCCTGTACCAGTTGGCATCTTTGGAACAACAGGCGACAAGTGAAACTCATGGCTACAAAAGCAAGTTTGAGCGTTGAATGAGTGGTCTTTCCCTGTTGACGCTTAGGCCCAAGTACTCCGTAATTGCTGTAACTGATTTACTACGTGATTCTGTTCGAAATTCATGTGTGTAAATAAATGATCATTTATGAAGAGCAACACCATATTGTGGGTTTCTGCCAATGTTTTACACTGCAGCAAAAATGGCAGCCATCTGTCTCGAAACGAAGTATTTTGTGCACTAAGCTTCACCAGGCACTTAAACGCTAAAGTAAACTGCGGAGGCTTCAAAGAAGCCATAAACCTGGTGGGTGAAGCTTGTGGTAAATGTGTACACTTCAATATTAGAACTAGAATTAAGCTTAAAGTCACGTGTGCACAAGTACCGGGATGCAGGAGTATAGGGTGAAATATACAAAGCTGCCATTCCTAGCGCCAGCTTAAGTACAAGGTACCGAGGTACAAAGTCTTGTGTATAAAGTAAAAAAAAAAGGAATAAGTTAAAATTTCAACATTGCAGTTGTGGTCAGTATAAAGTAGTAAATGAGAAAAAGAGTTAACCATTCAAATTTACAGGCCTGCTTTAACCATTGTTTCATTGTGATTTCTTAAAGAATCTTGATCGCTTGTTGTTGTTGATGTCCAAGTCCATACAACGTTGGATTGTTTCTAGGAATGATCCTGGGGATGAGGGGCTTGTCGTATGAGGAGGGGTTGGGGACTCTGGGTCTGTACTCTGTGGGACCCATTGCTGCAGAGAGCTGTGGAGGCCGGGTCACTGAGTGTGTTTAAGACAGAGATGGATTAATAATAGGATCAAGGGTTACAGGGAGAAGGCAGGGGAATGAGGCTGAGAAACATAACAGCCATGATCGAATGGCAGAGCAGACCCGATGGGCCAAATGGCCTAATTCTGCTCCTATATTATATTATCTTCAAACATCATATCATTAATTTGCACATTTTCATTCCATTGTGAAGATCACATCTGCCATTTACACTTTGGAAACTGGCACAGACAGGATTTCGGGCAGAGGAGAGACTCCCTGCTCGCGTCCTTGAAATGATTTCCAACTTGCATCACCAAGACATCAGACTGGCACGATTGCCAAATGGTGTTTAACTGTGTCACTGCGAGCGTGCCCACTGAGGAAACCCACACATTACTAGATCTAGGGGTGAGCAAGGACACAAGATTCTCTCTTCACAGCCTGTGTGGTCGAGAGATGCTTTCCAGATCGTTTGGGGAGGAGACAGTGGTGGCAGAATGTGGTGCAGCCGATATGCCAGTGCCAGTGAATATTGGTTCCTGAGGTGCACTCAGTACCAGAAGAACCATTCAGTTTTCAGCAGTGCATCCATGTTACAGCTACAGGCAAAGGCCACTTCCACCAAACCATCCTTCAGCCAACCACACATCACTCTCACAAACATCAATCGCTTCAAGTTAAGGCTTATCTTGCTGTTCAGCAGCAAAATAGGACACACGAGGAAGATATGCAAGCGAATAATACTCATGTGACTCGAAGCTAAAAGCAAAAATCGATCCATCAGTGTGTGGCTGTGCTTCCCCTCAGGGAAAGGTATGTGTTGCTCAGAATTCCAAAGTTGTGCTGTCTCAGTACCAATTGTGGCATTCTCTTGGTTTTATAGACAAGGCAATGGCTTTTGATGTTTCAAGGGGAGGCCATGGCCTAGTGGTATTGTCACTGGGCTGTTAATCCAGAGACATGGCTAATGCTCGGGGGACATGAGTTTGAATCCTGCCATGCTAGACTGGGGAGTTTGAATTTAGGTTTTTTTTAATTTAATAAAAATAAATATTTCTGGAATTAAGAGTCGAATGATGATCATTGTTGGTGGAAAAAATCCACATGGTTCACTCATGTCCTTTAGGGAAGGAGACTGCTGTCCTTACCAGGTCTGAGCCTACATGTGACTCCAGACCCACAGCCAATGTAGCTGACTCTGAACAGCCCTCTGAAATGCTTGAGGAAGCCACTCAGTTATAACACTCCACAGCTTAAAGAGGAAATCCCCACAGACTGGGAAGGCCCATAGCGAACCCAGCCCCATCTAGGGGCTAGTGACAACATTAGGAGAGCTGTCTCACAGACTACTCCAGCATCAGCCTGACCTGGTCATGCCTTACAGACAATGACTCAGACACCACCATCACCATCTCTGGATCTGTCCTTCCCGGTGGTGGCACAGTCATATAAAATCAGAGTCTCATGGCTTCAGGTCAAGCATGGGAAAGGAAACCGCCTGCTGATTCCCACGTACCGTCCTCCTGCGGCTGATGAATCCGTACTCCTCCATGTTGCACAACACTTGGAGGAAGCACTGAGGGTGGCAAGGTCACAGAATGTACACTGGATAGGAGAATGCCCACCAGCAAGACTAGCTCGGCAGTACCAGTGCTGACTGAGCTGCCCAAGTCCTGAAAGACATCGCTGCTGAGCTGGACTGAAAGGAACCAACAAGAGGAAAAGTCTTACTTGAGCTCATCTTAATCTGCCTAGACGTATCGATCCATAATAGTATTGATAGAAGAGACCACTGCATAATTCTTGGGTTCACAGAGTTCCATATGATACTGAGCAATGTTTTTATTTGTTCATAGGATTCTTTCATTCTGGCTAGACCAGCGCTTATTGCACATCCCTAATTGCCCAGAGGGCAGATAAGAGTCAGACACATTGGCTATGGATCACACATAGGCCAGACTAGGTAAGGATGGCATATTTCCTTCTCTAAAAGACATCAACACCCTGGGGAGTGTAGCCAAACAAAGAGACCTAGGAGTCTGGATGTAGGTTTGCTCACTGAGCTGGAAGGTTTGTTTCAGACATTTCATCATCATACTAGGGAACATCTTCAGTGAGGCTCTGGATGAAACACTGGTGATGTAGCCTGCTTCCTATTTATGTGTTTGGGTGGCCTGGGGTTGGTGATGTCATTTCCTGTGGTGATGTCA
>NC_057752.1:13442034-13443003 GCF_004010195.1 Chiloscyllium plagiosum
CCCCCCATGTCAGTCTGAAATGGCCTCCCCCGTATCCATAAACTGTGACCGCCAGCTTCTGGACTCCCCCACCACTGGGAATATCCTTCCTGTGTTGACCCTGTCTAGTACGGTTAGAATTTTATAGGTTTCTATTAACTCTCCTTTCCATCTCAACTCCAGTGAATATAATCCTAACTGATCCAGTCTCTCTTCATACGACAGTCCTGCCATCCCAGGAATCAGTCTGGGAAACCTTTGCTGTACTCCCTCCATCACCAGAACATCCTTCCTCAGATAAGGAGACCCAAACTGCACACAATACATCAATCTCGATTTATCCGGATTAGAGTGGACACCAGCGGTGTTTTAATTCCCCCTTTAGTCTTTTATGGGATGTGGGCATCACTGGCAAGGTGCCCACTTCATGCCCTTGAATCGAGCAGCTCACTAGACTATTTCAGAGGGCGGTTAAGGATGGATCCCATTGCTGTGGATCTGGAGTCACATGTCAACCAGACCAGGTGAGAACTCACTTCCTTGATTCTTCTATGGGCCAACACGGACTAATTTTCTTGGCCTGCCATTTTTAATCAAAGGTTTCAACGTTTTGCCTTTCAGTACCAGTCTGCATTGGCATGTCATGCCACAATCACCACTTGTTCTGAAAGCTTCTAACCCCAGTGTTTGCTAACGTCACAACTGCATTTATGCACAAGTGACACTGAATCGCTTCAAAAGAATCGGATTCCCCACAGCGTGGAAACAGGCCATTCGGCCCGACAAGTCCACACCATCCCTCCGAAGAGTATCCCACCAAGACCCAGTCCCCGACTCTATCACTCCACATTTACCCTTGACTGATGCACATCCCTGGGCACTATGGGACAATTTAGCATGGCCAATCCACCCTAACCTGCACATCCCTGGACACTATGGGACAATTTAGCATGGCCAATCCACCCTAACCTGCACATCCCTGGGCACTAT
>NC_057752.1:13443936-13454816 GCF_004010195.1 Chiloscyllium plagiosum
CCTAACCTGCACATCCCTGGGCACTATGGGGCAATTTAGCACGGCCAATCCACCCTAACCTGCACATCCCTGGGCACTATGGGACAATTTAGCATGGCCAATCCACCCTAACCTGCACATTTTTGGATTATGGGAGGAAACCGGAGCACCCGGAGGAAACCCACACAGACACAGGGAGAATGTGCAAACTCCACACAGACAGTTGCCCGAAGCTGGAATCAAGCCCAGGTCCCTGGTGCTGTGAGGCAGCAGTGCTAGCCACCAAGTCACTGTGCAGCCAAGGGCTTTGGAATCTTTGAAGATTGCAAACAAAACATGGAAGATGCGCGGTTTTTGATCCATCCTTATGAGCTGGTGACGACAAAATGCTTCTGAAGGCAAAACAAAAATGCTCACAAACCTGTCAGCCCAGTGACAAAACTCACAAGAATGTCGCCAAGTCTTCAACCCATTCTCGGGCGTTGAACGTCAAACGTCGCTTGGAAGAACTCAACCGGAGGTACAGGCTTTATGTTCAAATGAACATGGGAGTTAGGTATTGGTTTTGCCATACCAAATGACTCCAGGGTGGGAAAGGACGGGAATCTTCATCTGTAATGCCAACTAAATTTGGTCAATGCCCAGAAACAGGGACCGGAGTAAGCCATCCGGCCCGCTCCCCCATGTAGTAAGATCACGGCTGATCTGATATTCCTCACGGCCACTCTCCTGCTCTTCCCCTGAACCTCTGATTCCCGGGTTGATCAGGACTCTATCTCAGCCTTTAATATACACAAGGACTGTGCCTCCACAGCTCTCTGTGGCAAGGAGGTCCACAGACTCCCAACCCTCTGGGAGAAAGAATTCTCCCTCATCTTAGTTTTAAATTGGTCCCCCTTCGTTCTGAGCCTATATCCTCTGGTTCTAGACTCCCCCAGGAGGGGAAACATCCTCTCAGTATTTACCCTGCCAAGCCCCTAAGGAATCCAATATCTTCCACTGAGATCACCTCTCATCCTTCTCAACTCCAGTGAGTAGAGTCCCAGCCTGTTTAACCTTTTCTCCCACACCAGGGACCATCCGAGTGAACCTTCTCTGAACTGTCTCCAATGAAATGATATATTTCCGTAAATAAGGGACCAGAGCTGCTCACAGTGTTCCAGACGTGGTCTCACCAGCACCTTGTACAGTTACAGTAAGACTTCCCTAATCTTATACTCCAACCCCCTCAAAAGAATACATCACAGCAGAAAGCCATTGTCTACTACTTTAGCGAGCTATTTTTATTGCTCAGTTAATCCCATTCCCTGCCCCATCCGTAAAATTCTTTTCCCAAGTATTTAACCAGTTCCCTTTTAAGAGTTGTAACTGAATTTGCTTCCACTGTCTTTTTGAGAAGAGCATTTAGTCATTAGAACAATTCATGACGCAATTTGCTTTCCCATCACATCTGCTCAAGTTCTGCATCAATCACATTAAGCTGTGCCCTTTGGTTACCACAGAAATCTTCAACTGCATTTTCAAAACCTCACAATTTTGTATACCTCTGTCCCCGAGGACAATTAACCCAGCTCATACAGTTACGGTCTTCCAACACACAAACAGACCCTTCGGCCCAACTCGTCTGTGCTGGCCAGGTTTCCCAACCTAAATTAGTCCCACTTGCCGGTCTCTGACCCAAATCCCTATGAACCTTTCCTATTCATGAACCTGCCTAAATGTCTGTCAAAGGGTGTAACTGTACCTGCTTCCACCTATTCCTCTGGCAGCTCGTTCCAGGTTTGAGGGCTGGACGGTTCTCTCCTCTTCCTATTTCTCATGTTATTTTCTTAATTATTCATTTATCTGTGTGGGTGAGTGGAGTTTAATATATTTCCAATTACAAAGCCAGAGATGTCGGCAACATAGATAAAGGCCGTTGACCCATCAAGTCCATGCTAGTCAAAAACAACCCCCTGACTATTCAAATCCCATTCCCCAGGACTGGGCCCCATAGCCTTGTCTGCACAGAGTTTACATCTAAATCCTTCTTCAATGCGCTGAGGGTTTCTGCCTCTCTCACCACTACAAGCAGGGAGTTACAGATTCCCACCACCCTCTGGGGGGGGAAGAGAGGTTTGTCCACACATCCCCTCGGACCCTCCTGCCCCTTGTCTTCATTCTATGCCCCTGGTCAATGATCCTGCCGTCAAGGGGAAAGTTTCCTTCCTGTCCACCCTGTCTATATCCCTCATTATTGGATACATCTCAGTAATGTTTCCTCCTCAATCTCCTCTGCTCCAAGGAAAACACCCCAGTCTGTCCAATCTCTCTCCATCACAGAAACACTACAGACCAGGCAACATCCTGGTAAATCTCCATTGCCCCAGACCAGGCAACACCCCGGTAAATCCCCTCTGCTCCAGACCAGGCACCATCCTGGTAAATCCCCTCTACCCCAGACCAGGCAACACCCCAGTAAATCCCCATTGCCCCAGACCGGGCAACACCCCGGTAAATCCCCTCTACCCCAGACCAGGCAACACCCCGGTAAATCCCCCCTGCTCCAGACCAGGCAACATCCCGGTAAATCCCCTCTGCTCCAGACCAGGCACCATCCTGCTAAATCTCCCCTGCTCCAGACTAGGCACCATCCTGGTAAATCTCCCCTGCTCCAGACTAGGCACCATCCTGGTAAATCTCCCCTGCAGTTGTTATGAAACTAATTTGTGTCCTTACCTTTGTTAATGCGGCGTGCATACCATAGATGGTGTGAGAAATAGTCCAAGTTGCTGAGACTCTGATAATGCTCAGCTGTACTGAGGGAGATAGAATAAAGAGTTTCATCGTGGGTGTTAGTAGGTGTTGCTTATGCTTGGTGTGATGGGGGAGGGGGGGGATTATTGAGGGGTAGTGTTCTGGAATGGAGGGGAACGGGGGAACCAGGGAGTGGCAGAATTGGGCAGACTGGTGTGAAATTTGACTGGCTGCTGAATTCCTGGGTTGTGTTAGCTCCCGAGGCGAGAGACGGTGGCACACTGGTAATCTGACTTAAACTGAAGGCAGCCCCATTACCCCAAGGGCGCAGCTTAATCCTTCAGCTGCTGGTGGGATTTACATTCATTTAATAAATCCAGAATCTCAAGCCGGTGTTTTTGTAACGACCAAATGATTGCTTACAAGTACAGATAATCCCCGGTCGCTGAGGGGTCCAGAGGAGATTGAAGACAAGTGGAGTCCATTTGCAAGTCAATTTGTACGCAACTCAGAACACAACATAGTACAGCGCAAAGGAGCTGAATGCAATTATGGGAAACATTTCACGTTGCGGTCTTCAAAATTAAAGCTCTGTGTGGGATCAGGTTCATAGGTATGAGCAGTCATAAGTTGGAGAGCCCCGATAACACTGATTGTTCACTTGTCTCATTCATGTCTTTCAGGAAGTAAATTTGTCACTCTGACCTGGTCCAGCCTACACTTGACTCCAGACCCATGGGGTTGACTCGTAACCACCCTCAAAAACAGGCGAGCCACTCGTTTCAAGGGCAATCATGGACTGGCAATAAATGCCAGCGATGCCCACATCCCCTGAAAGGCTTTGTAATGACAAAAGCCAACTGTGACAATGCAAGGTTTTCTTAGCGTGCAGCTTTCCATTGGATTCGATGGAACCGAGGGAAGGTTGCATTAAGTTGCTGTAGTTACAAAGCCTAACTGAAATAGGCACAGCAGCTGAACAAACAAACGTTCAGGCTGCGACTTTCTGACATCACGAGATAAGCATACAGCTGCTTTGCTTAAACACTATCGTTGCCAACTGTTATGCAGATGTGGGTGTACTGTACCTTTAAGAGAGATAAAAGCTAGCAAAAACTATCTGACAGAACCAAGTGTTCTGAAAAAACATAAGGTAACATTTGGTCGAACAACTTGATTAGCCGGTTGCCGGGAAATGACACAACTGTTTCGAATTAGGCCAATCAGTTTAAATTATACCCCAAAAAATACTAAACTCTAACCCAGTTTGGACAAGAGTATATTGACAATCTTAAAAGCCAATGAGACAATCCGATGCTTGGGGGCTACAAGACCGGGGAAAATTGAACACTTACGAGGAGAACTGCTAAGCCAACGACTTCTGCACACTGCCCAGAAAAATAGCTCTCTTAAAGGTACCTTTATCAATCAGGAACCGGTGAAGCAAAATTCCCAAGACGACCAGAATACAGAGAAGAACAAAAGCTGCCTAGTTTTGAGATAAACGTTTTGTAAATCGTAATCGAGAGTTTTATCTGGCTAGTATTGTAGAAGGAGAAAGTGAGGTCTGCAGATGCTGGAGATCAGAGCTGGAAATGTGTTGCTGGAAAAGCGCAGCAGGTCAGACAGCATCCAGGGAACAGGAGAATCGACGTTTCGGGCATAAGCCCTTCTTCAGGAATCTTCATTCCTGAAGAAGGGCTTATGCCCGAAACGTCGATTCTCCTGTTCCCTGGATGCTGCCTGACCTGCTGCGCTTTTCCAGCAACACATTTCTAGTATTGTAGAAGGCGAAGGTAAAAATTAGATTTATAGGAAGGAATTGTAAATCGTTGTTATTGCACACGGCACAATAGGTGGCTCAGTGGAATGGATGGCATGGTGGCTCAGTGGGTAGCACTGCTGCCTCACATCACCAGGGTCCCAGGTTCGATTCCAGCCTCAGGCAACTGTCTGTGTGGAGTTTGTGCATTCTTCCCCATGTCTGTGTGGGTTTCCTCCTGGTGCTCCGGTTTCCTCCCACAGTCCAAAGATGTGCAGGTCAGGGTGAATTGGCCATGGGAAATTGTCCGTAGTGTTAGGTGCATTAGTCAGAGGGAAATGGGTCTGGGTGGGTTACTCTTCGGAGGGCCGGTGTGGGCTGGTTGGGCCGAAGGACCTGTCTCCACACTGTAGGGAATCTAATCTAATAATTATTCTTGGTTATACTTTAAGAAATAAAAGTTGTTAATGTTACTTTAACTAGTTCTTGGCCTCTCGAATTTTCACAGATTACTGCACGGGAGAAATCTTTTCTGTGTTTCTTAAAGGAGGAGATTAGATTAGATTAGATTACTTACAGTGTGGAAACAGGCCCTTCGGCCCAACGAGTCCACACCGACCCGCCGAAGCGTAACCCACCCAGACCCATTCTCCTACATTTACCCCTTCACCTAACACTACGGGCAATTTAGCATGGCCAATTCACCTAACCCCTGCACATTTTTGGATTGTGGGAGGAAACCGGAGCACCCAGAGGAAACCCACGCAGACACGGGGAGAATGTGCAAACTCCACACAGAGAGTCGCCTGAGGCGGGAATTGAACCCGGGTCTCTGGCGCTGTGAAGCAGCATTTACCCAGTGTGGTAACACAATGAGCAAAAGGCCGCTGGAGAGGACTCAACCGCTCGCTAAGTCAATGAGCAAGTGCATGTTGATGTTGATCAATAATTAATATATGGAAAGGTTGCACAGCGAGCATTTAGAATTTCTCCAGCTACTGTCATTCAATAAACAAATTTAATGCAAATAGTGATTAAATACAAATGCGGAGACAGTACATTCTCCCCCTCTCTTGCTGTCACTTCATTTCCTCTCTCTATTTTTCGGCTGTATCTTAACTGGCAGTCAAAAAAAAAAAGAGGTTTGTTGAGATTCTTTCGGAGAGTTTCTCAGCATGAGGCCTAGCATGATGTCTCACCGGTATCTTACTCAAACCAGCCTCATTACTTGCCGTTCCCACCCCCGACGGTGTCTCTCACCTCCAATTCCAGCCCCATTTACCATATGCTGTTCCCAGAAGGGCACGGCCCTCACCAGATATCCTAGGATTCACCAGTCTCGCTGCCATCTTTAACCACCCACTGTGTACCCCGACAGGCTCTGTCAGTGCAAAGCTGCCCTGCACAGTTCCTGGGATTTGCAGGAGAGGGGGAAACTGGTGCCACTCCCCCCCCGCCCCACTCCCACTGTGCAGGCAGGGACTTGGGGGGCCCTGCAGGATGGGGAAGTGAAGCGCAGGGGCTCCTTCAACCCCCAGGACCAGCCGTGGAAGAGGTGGGCCCCTTGGGTACAGTGTCAGCTGCTGGAGGAATGGCCAGCTCTGCAGGAAGGTCAGTGACCTTCCCCACTGCACCAACGCATGTGCCACCACTTCCTCCCTGATATCTCAGTGTCTCTCAGTTACTGTAAACACCACGGCTCACACTCTGACATTCTCACTATCGCCTGTAACACCTTCCCTCACACCCACCCTAATCCCTGACACCATTGGCCCTCCATGCCCTCTGTACTGTCCACTCACTCCCTCCCCGATAGCTGCTCCGACAGTAACAGCCATGCCTCACACTTCCATCTCCTTTTGTACCTGCACCCTCCCCCCCCACCCCCTTCACTCCAGGAGGAAAACAGCCCACAATGGGGCAGAAAGCGATAAGACGGGTACTGGCCTACCTCGACATCCAGCTCCTCAGCCCTTACGTTGATCCTGGCTGCCCTGAGCGGGGCCTGGTCTGGTATCCGAGGCTGCCCTTGCCAGACTGAGCCGGGAAGGCCCCGAGTGAAGGCTGTCCCCTCCCTCCCTCCGACTGGGCTGGGTTCTGCTGATAACGCCGACAGACTTCCTGGCTCGGTCTCAGAGTGAGACAGCCTGGACGTACAGGAGTACGCTGGGCCTAGGATCGCTGGCTGAAGGGGTAAAGTGCAGAAAGGCAAGGCAAACTGAGGCAGGGGCAGAGTGAAGATCTAGCTCAGCGCAGAGCGAGCAAGGGCGATGAGAGGGAGTGAGAAGGAGCCCAGATGTGCCCCTAAGCACACAGTGCCTTTGCTGCAATGTTACAGTCAGAGTTACCAGGACAACCAAAGGGGTAGCACTGAAGGGCAGAGTGTACTGCAAGTGGATCAGAGAATGAGGATTCTTTCATGCTGGCACAGGTCAGATGCCAACGTCCATGGATGCGGGATGGGTGGGGCTGGTCCCCATGGAGAAAAGCCCTGAGATGTTGGTACCCAGTGTCCAACAGGGAGGACACTCACAGCAGTTGGCGAGGGTGAATCAGCCAGGTACTTGCTCTGGTTTCCATGGCAAGAATTCCAGATGCTTGTTCAGTAAGACACGAAACCGCATTTTGCTTTAAACTTAACCTAATTTTTCTAATCAACCTGCTTGGAGGTATTATTGCACAACCCTGGAGCAGGTGGGACTTGAACGGAGGCCTCCCAGACCAGGGACAGGGACACTACCATTGTGCTGCACGAGGGGCTCCATAGAGATTAGAACTTGAGTCATAGAGGTCTACACCATTGAAACAGGCCCTTCGGCCCAATTTGCCTATGCCGCCCCATTTTCACAATTAAAACTAGTCCCATCTGGTCCAAATCCCTAACTATCTAACTGATGTACCTGTCTAAATGTTTCTTAAATGACAAAACTGTACTCACTTCTACCACTACCTCTGTCAACCTGTTCCAGACACTCACCACCCTCTGTGTGAAGACATCGCCCCTCTGGACCCTCACCTTAAACCTCTGCTCTCTCGTTTTTGGACACCCCCACACTAGGGAAAAGCTGTCGGCTATCTACCTTATCTGTACCCCTCATGATTTTATAAGCCTCTAGAGGGTCACCCCCTCAGCCTCCTATGCTCCAGGGAAAACAGCCCCAGCCTATCCATCCTCTCCTCATAACTCCAAACTTCCAGTCTAAGTATCATCTGGGGAAATCTTTTCTGCACACCTTCCTAGTTTAACATAACCTTTCTGTAGCATGCTGTACTGTAAATGTGGTCTCACCAACGTCTTGTACAGCTGCAACATGATGTCCACAACTCTTATGCTCAATGCTCTAACCGATGAAAGCAAGCCTACCGAAAGCCTTCTTCACTGCCCTGTCTACCCGGAACTCCTACTTAAGCCAAGTGTTTTAGATTGTTTTTTTTTTTCCTTTAACCTGTTTTTCTAATCAAGCTCTTCAGGAGGTGTCATTATACACCTCTGGAGAAAGTGGGACTTGAACACGGGTCTCTCAGCCCCCAGCATCTTCGATCTGAGTGAGGCGTGAGGGGCAGTTAGTTAATGAGGCCAATAAGAGATCAGAACAACTGGTTTTAGCTCAGATTAATCTGTACAGTCTTCAAAGCGGTGACAGGTTGTGTACATAAGCTTATGCTGAAGATATAAAGACTGCCTTACATGCTCATGTGCAATAAACTTGTATTAGAACATAGAACATAGAACATAGAAGAATACAGCGCAGTACAGGCCCT
Organism: Chiloscyllium plagiosum; assembly: GCF_004010195.1. Classification (NCBI taxonomy): domain Eukaryota; kingdom Metazoa; phylum Chordata; class Chondrichthyes; order Orectolobiformes; family Hemiscylliidae; genus Chiloscyllium; species Chiloscyllium plagiosum. Next base: position 13,452,176 of record NC_057752.1, read on the forward strand.
TTGGCCCTCGATGTTGCGCCGATCCAAGCCCACCTAACCTATACTAACCCACTATTCTTTTGTGAAAGAACATTAGCTGTCTTGTTTCATCTTGGTCAGTGACTAAACACCAGAGTGAGCAAATTGAAAAACTCAACGCATGATCTATCAAGCCAGATTTTACTCTGGGATCTGATTGGTCCACTGTAACCCCCTCAGTTGAGATTTTTTTTTTAAGATTCCCTACAGTGTGGAAACAGGCCCTTCGGCCCAACAAGTCCACACTGACCCGCCGAAGAGCAACCCACCTTGACTACCGCACTTATCACTACAGGCAATCGAGTATGGCCAATTCACAGCTTTGGACTTGTGGGAGGAAACCCACGCAGACACGGGGAGAACGTGCAAACTCCACACAGTCAATCGCCTGAGGCGGGAATTGAACCCGGGTCCCTGGCGCTGTGAGGCAGCAGTGCTAACCACTGAGCCACCATGATTGTAATATTGTATGTCATTTGCTATCAGAAACAAATCAGCCAGGTTCTTTGGAGTAACAGATCAAACCAGAAGCAAACAGAACTTCCTCCTGAAAAAATGTAAAGATTGTTAACAAAATGGGTGGCACGGTGGCACAGTGGTTAGCACTGCTGCCTCACAGCGCCAGAGACCCGGGTTCAATTCCCACCTCAGGCGACCGCCTGTGTGGAGTTTGCACGTTCTCCCCGTGTCTGCGTGGGTTTCCTCCGGGTACTCCGGTTTCCTCCCACAGTCCAAAGATGTGCAGGTCAGGTGAATTGGCCATGCTAAATTGCCCATAGTGTTAGGTGCAGGGGTAAATGTAGGGGAATGGGTGGGTTGCGCTTCGGCGGGTCGGTGTGGACTTGTTGGGCCGAAGGGCCTGTTTCCACACTGTAAGTAATCCAATCTAATCTAAAGGTTTAAACTGTCCAAATAAAATACACACAAAATCAGCCTCTGAAAAACCACCACACACCTAAAAATAACAGCTAACTTCATTAAAGAAAAGCTATTATAGCCAATTTTGCTTTCCTGGATTCGTTACAGCTGGCTGAATTCACTTTGCTGGAGACAACGGTGTAGATATTGAATACAGCTGTTGAGGCATCTGGCTGTGGTGATGAAGCTTTCCAGTCACTTTTCAAATCATAAAACTTTGCCGAGAAGGGTTTCCAGCGAAACAGAAGAGACACAGAGAGAGAGGGGGGGCAAAGGCTATTGCTCCAGGCAATTGCTCTCTCTGTCCAATGCCAATTTTCTTTTAAATCCCTCACCAAACTAGTTCATGTGACTTCTCACTGAAAATGTTGTAGATTAGAATCGAAGCGAGGCGGTGTGTTCGGTGACATGGTGATTATTGGCTTGGTTTTGCTTACCCAAGAATGAGATTCAATTTCAGACAGAAATTTGCACTCATTGTGAAGAAAGATTTCCTGACTAATGTTTATCAAAACAAAAAGTATTCAAAGATATACTTCACAGTTACGGTGAACAACAGGCTGTTTAAATCCGTTGTAATCTGATTTAGTTGGCTTTTGTTTGTTCTGAAAGAGTATTCAAATATACATTATTTGCTTCTGTTTGATTTGGCCCAATTCAGTTGGCTATTTGTTTTTACCAAGAAGTGTACTCAAACGTACATAAAGAAGCATCAGTTGTTGGGGTTGGTTGGAATTAAACATTGACGAAAGTTTGGTCTCTTTCCCAAAACATTTTAACTTTGTGGACTAATCTGGATCATGGAGCGAAATCTCCTCCAGTTGGGATGGGCCTGACCTCGTTGCTGTGGAGCAATGTGGTTGACTTTTAACTGCCCTCTGGACAATTACAGATGGCAATACATGCTGGTCCAGCCAGTGACACCCTCATCCCAAGAACGGACAAATAAAACAAATGGTTTGGTGGAGCTGGGGCATGCGCAAAATCTTGGGAGGACTGCGTGGCCAAGAAACAGGTTTTTTTTGGAACACCACTTCCTCTCCATTGCAGGTAAAAACCTGGTCATCAGGTGAGAGGCACTCCCTCTACTATTGTACCTGGCGGAGGTTTGGCCCATTCCCCGAAACTGCGCCATTGCAATCTCACAAACCGTCTTCTACCTCATTTGGAGGTCCGCAAGGACAAAACGCACAAGAATGTGGATGGAGTGGGGAGGATGAACATACCAAACACAACCCTCATCCTGATGGCCACCTTGGTGTGTGGCTGCATCAAGCTGTGTGTTGACCCTCGGTACACAAACACCAAGTCTCACTACGTACACCTGTCCCCGGTGTTGCGAAGGATGGGCCTGACCTCGATGCCGTGAAGCGTTCCAAGTAATTGGACCATTCCGTATCGCCTGTCCCGCGTGGAGAAATTTAAAAAGAGAGACCCCTTTGACCACAAGCCCATCAGGATGTGGTCAGCCCATAGTGTCCTCGAGACCCTGCGGGTAAAGGAGAGGGTGCATCCTGTCACATGGTTCCCTGAGCAGAATGTCAAAGTCATTTGGCAGAACGCCTCATTTCCAGAATTTTCTAACAAGTACCAAGACATCACTCGGCTGGTGGTGAAAAGGACACTACCTGTGGAATCCTTTACTTACGGCCAGTTGGTCTGCCCCACCACACGCTGTCCCCAAAGTGGCTGTGGGGAGGGGGGG
>NC_057752.1:13455180-13459281 GCF_004010195.1 Chiloscyllium plagiosum
GTTGCCCCTTGGGTCTCTTTTATATCTTTCCCCTCTCACCCTAAACCTATGCCCTCTAGTTCTGGACTCCCCCACCCCAGGGAAAAGACCTTGTCTGTTTATCCTAACCGTGCCCCTCATGATTTTATAAATCTCTAGAAGGTCACCCCCTCAGCCTCCGACGCTCCAGCTCTGGTGACGCTGGACTCTGTGCTCTCCGGTCGGGGTTCCCCGGGACGCACACCGAGACAAGCATCGACTGCAATTGGAGGACCATCAACGCGGTGAAAGACTCGCTTTGGTCTGATTGAAACCGTCGGCCGTCCAGAGCAAGGAGTTGACCCAGACAGAGTGTTGCAGACTGGTACGTTCCAAGGTCCCGGACCACGTGCTGGGGGACACACTGAAGCTAAAAGGTCTTTCTGCCGAAGTACAATGGGGGTCCGTTCAGTTATTGGACCCTCTTGATGTCTCAGATACATGTAAGTATATTGCACAAGTATTAATGCCTCGGGTTTGCCTCCTGGATAGAGTCCAACTCTAATGTTTGCTTGTTTCCTAATATGCTACTGTACAGAACTAAACTGCTTCAGGGGCTATGTGCGTATGCAAAGATATTTCACAAATAAAGTGTACCTTTGAAAAGAAAAGTTGTTGGAAAGATTTAGGCTTGAAAAAGTTCAGGAATCTACAACAACACTTGCATTTGGATAACACCTTCAGCACCCAGAGGTGTTTCACAGGAGTTTTATCTTGCAGAGCTTGAGGTGACATGAACAGCTATTAAAAGGGAGGGAGCCAGGTTTTAAAGGAGTATCTTAAACATTTCAAACCAAAAAGTGAGATAAAGGGAGGGAGATTTCAGAGTTTTCACCTGACAGTTGAAGACAACAGCAGAAGTTATTTTTTAAAAAAATCAGGAAGACCAAAGTTAGCAAAGTGGAGTGTAGTGGGCCTGAGAGAGATTACCAAAATAGGAAGCAAGCTTTGCTATTGCAGGAGCAGCACTCCAAGTCAATAACAGTAAAAGCCTCAATTAATTCAACTGTCTTTTGTACTTTTTCTTCGGTAAACAACTGTACTATGTACAGTAACAGGAAATTCTGGGGCTGTGTCATAGTACAGGGCAGGGTTAAGTTCAGCAAACACAGCCTTAAGTGGAAACTGAAAATACCCAGAGTCCGGAGAAGAAATAACACACAGGAGTTAACGCACAGGCTGAGCCACTGCATTCTAAGCAGGAAGTAAAAGCTGACACTTTGTTATTTGTTAGCTCTTCTGCCCAGTTTATATGCATTCGCCATAACAGTTCTTGATTAAGAAGCATTCTTCAGTCAGTCACAATGCAGACCAATGGTTACTTGGCATCCTTCTTGGCTAGTGTGCCAAACAGTCGGGAGCAGTTGGCTTGACAGCTGCTTTACAATGCAGAGGCATGCTAACACGAGTTTGATTCTCACAGTACCAAGAAATTCCTGCTTTCCCTCACCACCAAGACACATGTCCCTCTTTCTCCAGTGAGGGAGAGTGGGCTAACGGTGACTTTACCTCGAAACCAGAAGGGACTGGTCTGCGTATAGTAACCTTTTTGGACTCTGGACTAGCGAAAAGACAAGAATGGTTACTTTGATGAAGTGTTTTATTTTGAAGACTGGAGAAAGATTAGGCTGTCAGGTCTGAGAGAAGCTCACAGGATTCATCAAATCGTCTCCGAGCTGAGGAAACTCTAAGGAGTCAGTTAGAGAGTCATACAGTATGGAAACAGACCCTTCGGTCCAACTTGACCAGGTTTTCCCAGACTAAACAAGTCCCATTTGCCAGCATTTGGCCCATATCCCTCTAACTCCTTCCTATTCATATACCCATCCAGGTGCCTTTTAAATGCTGTAATTGTACCAGCCCCCACCACGTCCTCTGGCAGCCTATTCCATACCCGTACCACCCTCTGTGTGAAAAGGTTGCCCCTTGGGCCCCTTTTAAATCTTTCTCTCCCCACCTTAAACCTACACCCTCTGGTTTTGAGCCCCGCAACTCCACGGAAAAGATCTTTGCTATTCACCTTAACGATACCCGTCATGATTTTATCAACCTCTATAATGTCACCCCTCAACTTCCTACCGTCCAGTGAAAAAAGCCCCTCGCCTTATTAACTTAAGCCCTCCAATCCCAGCAACATCCTGGTAAATATTTTCTGAACCTTCTCCAGCTTAATAAGAGCCTTCCTGTAGCAGGGTGACCAGAAGTGTAGATAATGGCCTCACCAATGTCCTGTATAGCCTCAACATGACAACCCAACTCAGAGACTCAAAAGGTCAGAATAATGAAGGAAAGCATGCTAAACACCTTCTTAATCACCCTGTCTACCTGTGATGCAACTTTCAATGAGTTATTTACCTGAATACCCAAGTGTCTTTGTTCGTGGTCGTGCCCATGTTTATCTTCCCAGGATGCAACACCTCACATACCTGAAACTCCATCTGCCACTCCTCAGCCCATTTGATCAAGGTCTCTTTGTTATTTTAGATAACCTTCTAAAATTAGACCACCAAATTCAGTGCCATCCGCAAACTTACTAATTATTCCTCCTAAATTCTCACCCAAATCATTTGTATAAAAAGGACAAAAAGCAGTGGACCCAGCACCGATCCCTGTGGAACACCGTTAGTCACAGGCCTCCAGTGCGAGAAACAACCCCCGACCACCACCACCCTCTGTCTCTTACTGTCAAGCCAATTTGGTATCCAATTGGCAAACTCACCCTGAATCCCATGTAACCTAATTTTACTAGTTTTATTAAACTGTGTGGCCAAATTTCGTCTGAGCTCCATCTCCATGTTCGCTAACAACACCACCGTTGTGGGCTGGATATCAAACAGTGACGAGACAGAATACAGGAAAGAGATAGAGTGCTTTGCCTAAAGATAGCAAACTCGCCTTCAACGTCAGCAAAACTAAAGAGCTGACTTCAGGCAGCAAGGAGGAGTACACACCTCTGACTACATCAATGGAGTGAGGCAGAGAGGGTCGAGAGCGTCAACTTTCTGGGAGTGACCATCACCAACAGTCTGCCCTAGACCACCCATGTTGATGCGATGGTCAAGAAGGCACAACAACAACACTTTTTCCTTAGCCTCCTGAGGAAATGCAGCATGTCCATATGGATCCTCACCAACTTTTACAGACACACCATAGATCTGGATGAACCACGGCTTAGTACGGCAACTGCTCTGCCCAGGACTGTAACAAACTACAGGGAGTAGTGAACACAGCCCAGTCCCTCACACAACCCAACCTTCCATCCACTGGCTCCGTCTACACTTCCCACTGCCTCGGGAAGGCAGCAACATCAAAGACCCCTCCCACCCCGGGTACACTCTTTTCCAACCTCTTCCATCGGGCAGAGAAGCATAAACACATGTACCAACAGATTCAGGAACAGCTTCTTCCCCGCTGTTATTAGACTCCTCAATGGACCGCGCAAATTTCAAATCTAAGGTTGAATTTGTCTTTGGTGCAACGTCTCTGCATCCGTAACGCTGTATTCCTGGCTCTGTTCTAGCACCCTAATACACTTTGTATGGTATAGTCTGCCTTTGGTGCATATAAAACTCAACTTTTCACTGTACTGAGGTACATGTGGCAATAATAAATCAAATCTAAATGAAGGGATTCATTTACCTTGGGCTGCAATCATGGTTTAATGTTCCTACCTTTTGTCCAGTCAAGAACCAAGGGTTCACAGTGTGAGATATTCCATGCTCTCAGTCTTCATTTTGATGAATCCTGTCTGTCCACATTTCAAAACTTTATCTTTCAATTTGTGTGGTAATGGTGATGAATGTTTGGATTCATGGCAAATAGACAATTGCTGATTATACAAGAAGCGTTTTGCTGTCCAATCCATTTATTTTTGTCCTTTCTCCTCAATAAGCAATGAGGGTGGCTTGGTGGCTCAGTGGTTAGCACGGCGGCCTCACAGCACCAGGGAACTGGGTTCGATTCCAGCCTCGGGTGACTGTCTGTGTGGAGGTTGTATATTCTCCCTGTGTCTGCGTGGGCTCCCTCTGAGTGCTCTGATTTCCTCTCACAGTCCAGGGATGTGCAGGTTAGGGTGGATTGGCC
>NC_057752.1:13462856-13483416 GCF_004010195.1 Chiloscyllium plagiosum
GGCCAATCCACCCTAACCTGCACATCCCTGGGCACTATGGGACAATTTAGCACGGCCAATCCACCCTGACCTGCACATCCCTGGGCACTACGGGACAATTTAGCATGGCCAATCCACCCTAACCTGCACATCCCTGGGCACTATGGGACAATTTAGCATGGCCAATCCACCCTAACCTGCACATCCCTGGGCACTATGGGACAATTTAGCATGGCCAATCCACCCTAACCTGCACATCCCTGGGCACTATGGGACAATTTAGCATGGCCAATCCACCCTAACCTGCACATCCCTGGGCACTATGGGACAATTTAGCATGGCCAATCCACCCTAACCTGCACATCCCTGGGCACTATGGGACAATTTAGCATGGCCAATCCACCCTAACCTGCACATCCCTGGGCACTATGGGACAATTTAGCATGGCCAATCCACCCTAACCTGCACATCCCTGGGCACTATGGGACAATTTAGCATGGCCAATCCACCCTAACCTGCACATCCCTGGGCACTATGGGACAATTTAGCATGGCCAATCCACCCTAACCTGCACATCCCTGGGCACTATGGGACAATTTAGCATGGCCAATCCACCCTAACCTGCACATCCCTGGGCACTATGGGACAATTTAGCATGGCCAATCCACCCTAACCTGCACATCCCTGGGCACTATGGGACAATTTAGCATGGCCAATCCACCCTAACCTGCACATCCCTGGGCACTATGGGACAATTTAGCATGGCCAATCCACCCTAACCTGCACATCCCTGGGCACTATGGGACAATTTAGCATGGCCAATCCACCCTAACCTGCACATCCCTGGGCACTATGGGACAATTTAGCATGGCCAATCCACCCTAACCTGCACATCCCTGGGCACTATGGGACAATTTAGCATGGCCAATCCACCCTAACATGCACATCCCTGGTCACTTTGGGACAATTTAGCATGGCCAATCCACCCTAACCTGCACATCCCTGGGCACTATGGGACAATTTAGCATGGCCAATCCACCCTAACCTGCACATCCCTGGGCACTATGGGACAATTTAGCATGGCCAATCCACCCTAACCTGCACATCCCTGGGCACTATGGGACAATTTAGCATGGCCAATCCACCCTAACCTGCACATCCCTGGGCACTATGGGACAATTTAGCATGGCCAATCCACCCTAACCTGCACATCCCTGGGCACTATGGGACAATTTAGCATGGCCAATCCACCCTAACCTGCACATCCCTGGGCACTATGGGACAATTTAGCATGGCCAATCCACCCTAACCTGCACATCCCTGGGCACTATGGGACAATTTAGCATGGCCAATCCACCCTAACCTGCACATCCCTGGGCACTATGGGACAATTTAGCATGGCCAATCCACCCTAACCTGCACATCCCTGGGCACTATGGGACAATTTAGCATGGCCAATCCACCCTAACCTGCACATCCCTGGGCACTATGGGACAATTTAGCATGGCCAATCCACCCTAACCTGCACATCCCTGGGCACTATGGGACAATTTAGCATGGCCAATCCACCCTAACCTGCACATCCCTGGGCACTATGGGACAATTTAGCATGGCCAATCCACCCTAACATGCACATCCCTGGTCACTTTGGGACAATTTAGCATGGCCAATCCACCCTAACCTGCACATCCCTGGGCACTATGGGACAATTTAGCATGGCCAATCCACCCTAACCTGCACATCACTGGGCAGTATGGGACAATTTAGCATGGCCAATCCACCCTAACCTGCACATCACTGGGCAGTATGGGACAATTTAGCATGGCCAATCCACCCTAACCTGCACATCACTGGGCAGTATGGGACAATTTAGCATGGCCAATCCACCCTAACCTGCACATCACTGGGCAGTATGGGACAATTTAGCATGGCCAATCCACCCTAACCTGCACATCACTGGGCAGTATGGGACAATTTAGCATGGCCAATCCACCCTAACCTGCACATCACTGGGCAGTATGGGACAATTTAGCATGGCCAATCCACCCTAACCTGCACATCACTGGGCAGTATGGGACAATTTAGCATGGCCAATCCACCCTAACCTGCACATCACTGGGCAGTATGGGACAATTTAGCATGGCCAATCCACCCTAACCTGCACATCACTGGGCAGTATGGGACAATTTAGCATGGCCAATCCACCCTAACCTGCACATCCCTGGGCACTATGGGACAATTTAGCATGGCCATTTCACCCTAACCTGCACATCCCTGGGCACTATGGGACAATTTAGCATGGCCATTTCACCCTAACCTGCACATCCCTGGGCACTATGGGACAATTTAGCATGGCCAATCCACCCTAACCTGCACATCCCTGGACACTATGTGACAATTTAGCATGGCCAATCCACCCTAACCTGCACATCCCTGGGCACTATGGGACAATTTAGCATGGCCAATCCACCCTAACCTGCACATCCCTGGGGACTGTGGGGCAATTTAGCATGGCCAACCCACCCTAACCTGCACATCCCTGGGCACTATGGGACAATTTAGCATGGCCAATCCACCTGAACCTGCACATCTTTGGACTGTGGAAGGAAACTGGAGCACCCGGAGGAAACCCACGCAGACACGGGGAGAATGTGCAAACTCCATACAGGCATGCAGCACCGAAACAGACCCTTCGGCCCAACCAGTCCATGCCGACACTAATCCCAAACTAAACCAGTCCCACCTGCCTGCTCCTGGCCCATGTCCCTCCAAACCTTTCCTATTCCTGTCCTTATCCAAATGTCTTTTAAACATTGTGACTGTCCCCACATCCACCACTTCCTCAGGAAGTTCATTCCACACGGGAACCACTCTCTGTGTAAAAGAGTTGCCCCTCATGTCCTTTTTAAATCTTTCTCCTCTCACCTTCAAAATATGCCCCCAGTCTTGAACTTCCCCACCCTAGGGAGAGAGACCCTTGTCATTCACCTTATCTATGTTGAGAGTGTAGTGCTGGAAAAGCACAGCAGGTCAGGTAACATCCGAGGAGCAGGAGAATTGACGTTTCGGGCTCACCTTATCTCTGCCCCTCATGATTTTATAAACCTCTGTAAGATGTCCACTCAACCTCCTACACTCCAGGGGAAAAAGTCCTGGCCTATCTATATAACTCACACCCTTCATTCCCGGCAACATCCTGGTAAATCTCTTCTCTGAACCCTCTCCAGTTTAATAATATCCTTCCTGTAACAGGATGACCAGAACTGGACACAGTTCTCCAGACGAGGCCTCACCAATGTCCTGTACAACCTCAACATGACGTCCCAACTCCTACACTCAAAAGGACTGAGCAACGAAGGCAAGCATGCTACACACCTTCTTAACCCCCCCGTCGACATGTGTTTGCTGAGTGTTTTGGTTTCCGTGACATACTCCCAGGAACATTTGTCTGATATCCACTTTCTCATCTTTCCTCCCCACCCTGCCTGGATTCTCCCTACTCTTCTCCAGATGCAAGGTGCAAATCTTCAATATTCAGATTATCAGCCCCTTCTTGCATCTTTGCAGTGAAAGGCATTGTTTCCCCTTGGAAATCTTCAGTCATTTCCCTTGCTGCTTTGTCACCCAATTGTTACCCAATCGTCTCGGAGTGTTAATTTTCCGGTGTGCCTTCATTTTTATGACTGCCACCTGTTACAAGACCCCTTTCTCACTCTCTAACCCAGCCCCCCCATGTTAATAATTTCCTTCCCATAACTGAAGGCTGGAATAAAACCCAGGTCCCTGTGAGGCAGCTGTGTTCACCACTGAGCCACCATACTGCCTTATGCACGGCTGACGAGATTTTCTTCTCCTGATGTGAGGTGGACTTGGGCTGCCATTCGGAGAGTGTTCCCTCATCTCCTTTTGAATCGTGCCAACCTTGGACATCTATGTGACAAACAGCCAGTTACAGCATCTCAGTTGGTGACCTTGTCCAACTGTTGAAAAGCCATGTATTGCAGAATGTATGTATTCGGTGTCCAGCCGTTGCAATCTTTCCCAAGCATCCTTCCTGAACTTTCCTCACCTCAGGCCAATCCTTGGTGCCATACCAAAATCCAGTCTAGACATCGAGAAGTCGGGCTGGAGCAGTCGTGTCCCTACTATTCAGAGGAGGTTCATGAGAATGGGCCCAGGAATGAAAAGTTTAACATAAAAGAAACATTTGAGGACTCTGGGTCGACACAACAGAGTGTAGAAGGATGAGGGGGGAACTAATTGAAACATACAGAATACTGAATGGCCTGGACAGAGTGAATGTTGGGAAGATGTTTCCATTGGTAGGAGAGACTAGGACCTGAAGGCACAGCCTTAGATAAAGGGAAGACCCTTTCAAACAGAGATAAGGAGAAACTTCTTCAACCAGAGAGTGGGGAATCGATGGAGTTCATTGCCACAGAAGGCTGTGGGGTTGGGTCATTGAGTAGATTTGAGACTGAGATTGATAGGTTCTTGAGTATCAAGGGGATTAAGGGTCACAGGGAGAGAGCGGGAGATTGGGGTTGAATGGCGGAGCAGACTTGATGGGCTGAATGGACTAATTTCTGCTCCTATGTCTTACGGTCTACCTCTGAGTCAGGAGGCCAAGGTTCACAATATCATGTCTGAAGAGGCTGATCAGGATTATAGAATCCCTATAATATGGAAGCAGGCCATTCGGCCCATTGAGTCCACACCAACCCTCTGAGAGCATCGCACATCCCTGGACACTAAGGGACAATTTAGCATGGCCAATCCACCCTAACCTGCACATCCCTGGGCACTATGGGACAATTTAGCATGGCCAATCCACCCTAACCTGCACATCCCTGGACACTAAGGGACAGTTTAGCACGGCCAATCCACCCTAACCTGCACATCCCTGGACACTAAGGGACAGTTTAGCACGGCCAACCCACCCTAACCTGCACATCCCTGGGCACTGTGGGACAATTTAGCATGCCAATCCACCCTAACCTGCACATCCCTGGGCACGATGGGACAATTTAGCATGGCCAATCCACCCTAACCTGCACATCTTTGGACTGTGGGAGGAAACTGGAGCACCCAGAGGAAACCCACACAGACACAGGAAGAATGCATATATTCTACACGGACAGTCACTCAAAGTTGGAATAGAAATTGGCACTGTGAGGCAGCAGTCCTTACCACTGAGCCACCATGCCGTTTAATTAACATGAAAGCAAAATGTCAATCTCTCTGTGTCCAAGGTCCAGTATGACTAAAACATGGTCAGATTACTGAGGTCAAGTCAGAGGGAAGTTGACATATAATCACCAACCCCATCCAAAGACTTTGACCTCTGAGCAAGGGAGCAGTGAATCTGTGCTTCAACCGATACTCGAACCAACCTTAGCCATACCTTCCCAGAAAACAAACAGCATGGTAAATCTCTGACTTTCTCCCAGTTTCACTTACTTTTTTCTCTCTCATATTTGTTTAATGAATGTTCTGTGACACGACATGATCTGGCAAGGGAAGATGACTCACAGAACACAAAACCAGGGAAGGTAAAGAAGCTGGAGGAAGAACAGAAGACAATTCACCAACATTGACTGAATGTCAGGACAAAATGTAAGGCAATAAGTGGTTAAGTTTCTTTGAGATAGCTTTGAACTGTGCGTGGCTCTCATTAAGGCTGAGTCACATCCAGAGTACGATATTGGCAGTAGATCTAAGTCATGTCAATTTTATGGAGCAAACAAAATGGAAGTTTAGCCACTTCCAAGATATAATGCAAATTGTAAAGTCGGATTGCCACACAAATGTGAAACTTCCTGCACCCAACTGAAACATCCCATTCAAAAAAACAAACGAGAAAATGGACTTATACAATTAAAAGTAGGGCATTGGGTGGAGCTGTAAAACAGTGGGACCTAAGGGTTCAGGTACATAATTCTTTGAAGTTTGCGTCACATATAGACAGGGGGGTTAAGAAGGTGTTAAGCACACTGGCCTTCATTGCTCAGTCCTTTGAGTGTAGGAGTTGGGACGTCATGTTGAGGTTGTACAGGACATTGGTGAGGCCTCTTCTGGAGAACTGTGTCCAGTTCTGGTCGCCCTGTTACAGGAAGGATATTATTAAACTGGAGAGGGTTCAGAAAAGATGGAGAGGAATCAGACTTAACGTTTCAGGTTGAGCGACCCTTCCTCAGAACTGATTGTAGCTAAGAAAATAATTTTGTAGTAATGTATTTTCCGAGCAACCATCAGTTCTGAGGAAAGGTCACTCGATCCGAAACGTTAACTCTGGTTTCTCTCCACAGATGCTGCCAAACCTGCTGAGCTTTTCCAGCAATTTCTGTTCTCGACTCTGAGTTACAGCATCCGGAGTTCTTTCGGATTTTATTCAAAAAAGAATTACCAGGATGTTGCTGGGAATGGAGGGTTTGAGTTATAAGGAGAGGCTGGACTGGCGAGGACTATTTTCATTGGAGCGTAGGAGGTTGAGGGATAACCTTATAGAGGTTTATAAAATGAAGGGTATACATAAGGTGAATACTAATCTCTTAGGTGGGGGATTTCAAGACTAGGGGCATATTTTTAAGGTGAGAGGAGAAAGATTTAAAAAGGACATGAGGGGTAACTGTTTTACACAGAGTGTGGGATGAACTTCCTGAGGAAGTGGTGGACGTGGGTACAGTTGCAATGTTTTAAAGGCATTTGGATAAGGACCTGACGAGGAAAGGTTTGGAGGGAGATGGGCCAGGAGCAGGCAGGTGGGACTGGTTTAGTTTGGGATTAGGATCGGCACGGACTGGTTGGAACAAAGGGTCTGTTTCTGCATTGCAAAACATAACAGCTGACTGGGATCATCAAGAAGTCTCTATTTTAGCCCATGAGCAAAGTGGTTTGGATGTGGTCAATCACTAAATGCACAACAGTTCAACAAACACTGAAAACGCAGACATTAGCTCTGAAAATGCAGAGTAGTACAGTTTGCTCCTGACTAAATATTCTGATTGTGAACAAGCATCAAACTTGAGTCAAACCAATCCACCCTAACCCTGGGCACTATGGGGCAATTTAGCATGGCCAATCCACCCTAACCTGCACATCGCTGGGGCACTATGGGGCAATTTAGCATGGCCAATCCACCATAACCTGCACATCCCTGGGCACTATGGGGCAATTTAGCATGGCCAATCCACCATAACCTGCACATCCCTGGGCACTATGGGACAATTTAGCATAGCCAATCCACCCTAACCTGCACATCCCTGGGCACTATGGGACAATTTAGCATGGCCAATCCACCCTAACCTGCACAGCCCTGGACTCTATGGGACAATTTAGCATGGACAATCCACCCTAACCTGCACATCCCTGGGCACTATGGGACAATGTAGCATGGCCAATCTACCCTAACCTGCACATCCCTGGGCACTATGGGGCAATTTAGCATGGCCAATCCACCCAAACCTGCACATCCCTGGACACAATGGGACAATTTAGCATGGCCAATTCACCCGAACCTACTCATCCCTGGACACTATGGGACAATTTAGCATGGCCAATCCACCCTAACCTGCACATCCCTGGACACTATGAGCAATTTAGCATGGCCAATCCACCCTAACCTGCAAATCCCTGGGCACTATGGGGCAATTTAGCATGGCCAATCCACCCTAACCTGCACATCCCTGGGCACTATGAGGCAATTTAGCATGGCCAATCCACCCTAACCTGCACATCTTTGGACTGTGGGAGGAAACCCACGCAGACACGGGTAGAATGTACAAGCTCCACACAGGCAGTCACCCGAGGGTGGGATTGAACCCGGGTCCCTGGCGCTGGGAGGTAGCAGTGCTAACCACTGAGCCACCGTGTCACCACGGTAAGAGTAAGTCACCCCTCACTTTTCTAAAATTCGAGCCCAGTCTGCCTAACCTATCCTCATACGACAACCTACCCATTCCAGGGATTGCTTTGGTAAACCAGCTTCAATGATTCATATTCAGCACGGACGGCTGATTTGCAACGCAGAGTGACATCAATGGCGTGGGTTCAATTCCCGCATTGGCCCACCTTCTCAAACTCTCCCCTTGTCTGAGGCCTGGTGACCCTCAGGTTAAACCGTCACCAATTGTCTCTCTCTCTAATGAGAAAGCAAGGACACCCAGGCCTCAGTGTACCTCAGAAGGTTGAAACAATCCGCCATTCGAGGAATCTCAGTCTCTGGAAAATTTCAAAGTTGACAAGGCACAGGGACTGGATGAGGTGCAGTTGACTGGATGATTTGCAAAAAAAGTGAGGGTGGAGATTGCAGGGTCACTGGCTGCAATCTTTCCTGGACTCGGAATGTGCAAGAAGCCCAGAGAATTGTAAACACTACCGCCTGTGAGGATAATCGCAGCAATTACAGACCAGCAGGTTTACCTTTGGTGGGAAAACTTCTAGAAACAATTGACCTGGATAGAATTAGTCATCACACAGAGAAAGGTGAGTTGATCAGGAAGGGTCAGCACGGATTTGTCAGGGGGAAATCGTGTTTAACTAACTTGCTGAAGCTTTTTGAATAGATAACACAAAGGGTTGAAGAGGGTAATAATGTTGATGTGGTATAGGTAGGTTTGCAAAAATTCCACACGACAGATTTGTGAGGAAATTTATAGGCCATGATCGAAAAGGGACAGCAACAACATGGACGCACAATTCAGTGAAGGATTGGAAACAGAGACTAAGGGTCAATGGATAATTTGGGGGCTGGAGGAAGATTGTAGTGGTGTTCCCCAAGGATTGGTATTGGGAACCTTGCTTTTCTTGAAATATAATGAGAGGGATCTTGGTGTGCAGGGTGTAATTTCAAAGTTTGTGGATTATACAAAACCTTGGAGAATTGTAAACCGTGAGCAGAACAGTGTGGAACTCCAAAGGATGCTGACAAGCTGGTGGAGCGGACGGATAGCCAGCAGATAAAGTTCAACATGGAGAAATGTGCTCTGACACACACACTGGTATGAAGAAGATGGACTGACAATACAAAATAGGGGTTACAACATCACCGCCATGATGTGGAGGTGCTGGTGTTGGACTGGGGTGGACAAGGTCAGAAGTCACATGACACCAGGTTATAAGCCCAACTGGTTCATTTGAAATCGGAAGCTTTCGGAGCACTGCCCCTTCAGCAGGTGAAGTGATGTAGTAAGCTGATGAAGGAGCGGCACTCCGAAAGCTAGTGCTTCCAAATAAACCTGTTGGACTATAACCTGGTGTTGTGTGACTTCTGCTAATACTTGAGGGGATGCAAAAGCAATGGACCTGGGTGTATTCATGCATTGATCACTGAAGGTGTCAGGACAGGTGGCGTGAGCAGTTAATAAAACACCAAGTGTCCTCAGTGAGGAGTCTTGAGGAGCAGTGTCCCTATCTCTGAGCCAAGAGGACTGGGTTCAAGTCCTAACAAATCCAAGTTTTGGATGCCATACTATAGAAAAGATGTGAATGCAGTGGAGAGAGTATATCAGAGAGGTACTAGAATGGTTCCAGAAGTAAGCTATGTTGGTTTTGTGTTCCAACTGAAGAGGTTGAAGGGTTTTGGTTCAGCCACATTTGGAATACTGCGTACAGTTCTGGTCGCCACATTACCAGAAAGATATGGATGCTTTGGAGAGGGTGCAGAGGAGGTTCACCAGGATGTTGCCTGGTATGGAGGGCACTAGCTGTGAAGAAGGATTGAGTAGATTAGGACTATTTTCATTAGAAAGACGGAGGTTGAGGGGGAGCTTGATTGAGGTCTACAAAATCATGAGAGGTGTACAAAGTTAAAAATCACACAACTGAAAATGTGTTGCTGGAAAAGCGCAGCAGGTCAGGCAGCATCCAAGGAATAGGAGAATCGACGTTTCGGGCATAAGCCCTTCTTCAGGAATCTCGACGTTTCGGGCATAAGCCCTTCTTCAGGAATCAGATCTCCAGCATCTGCAGTCCTCACTTTCTCCTTAAAAATCACACAACACCAGGTTATAGTCCAACAGGTTTATTTGGAAGCACTAGCTTTCGGAGTGCTGCTCCTTCATCAGGTGGCTGTGGAGTGCCTGGTGTTGTGTGAGTTTTAACTTTGTACACCCCAGTCCAACACCGGCATCTCCGAATCATGAGTGGTGTAGACAGGGTGGATAGCAAGAAGCTTTTTCCAGAGTGGGGAACTCAATTGTAAGGGGCCGTGAGTTCAAGGTGAGAGGGGAAAAGTTTAAGGGAGATATGCATGCAAAGTTCTTTACGCAAAGGGTGGTGGGTGCCTGGAACACGTTGCCAGCGGAGGTGGTAGAGGTGGGCATGATCGCGTCATTTAAGATGTATCTAGACAGATACATGATTGGGCACAGAGCAGAGGGATACAGATCCTTAGAAAATAGGCGACAGGTTTAGTTAGAGGATCTGGATCGGCGCAGGCTTGGAGGGCTGAAGGGCCTGTTCATGGGCTGGAATGTTCTTTGTTGGGACAGTTCTCCTTGGAGAGACGAAAGCTGAGAAAAGATCTGATCAAAGTTTTCAAAATCGTGAGGGGGTCTTCGTGGCGTAGATAGAAAAAGAATTCTTCCTATTCTTAAAAGGACAGAGAACGAGAGGTCACAGATTTACATGCAAATATGATGTGGGAAAACACTTTCTCAGTCAGCGAGTAGTTAGGGTGTGGAATGCACGGCCTGGAAATGTGGCAGAGATGGGTTCAACTGAGGCATTCAGTTATTTGGAGGGAAACAATGTGCGGGAATTTGGGAGAAACGGCAGGAGTTTTGCACAAAGTTAAAATGCTCGTTTGGTGAGTCAGTATAGGCACAGTGGGCCAAAGGGTCTCCTTCTGAGCTTTTGTGATTCTGAGAGTCTGATTACAAGTATAATAAGATCATTACAGATAATTACCAACGTCACTCCTCAATGATTCGATTGTTTCAGTGTCAAAGCAAGATTAGTGGGCCTCAACGTGCTCGTTTCTATAAATAGCTTATTAGCCAGCTATCAATCCTCTTCAAAGAGACACTCTGTCCCTTGCACTTGCAAACGCTACCCCGGTTCCCGTTCTACGGCCCCCTGTGTGAAACAGGCAGACTAGAAGATGGTTCTGTGTGTGGAATCACTTAGCAACTGCCATGGTTTCAACAGCCATTTCCTGAAGAACATTGCCACTGGGCCAGGCAGTGCTCCCCCTGTCTTCACATCCTCAACATTGCACCCATACGCACCCGTTTCATCTCCAATCTCTTCCTTCTCTGACTATTCTTTTCTTGTACCTCTGATTTTAGCCACTCGGAGCCATTCATTCCAGAGATCTAAACTCTGGAACTTCCTCCGAGAAATCCCCTCCCTCTCTATTTAGTCATAGAGATGTGCAGCACAGAAACAGACCCTTCAGCCCAACCCGTCCATGCCGACCAGATATCCCAACCCAATCTAGTCCCATTTGCCAGCACCCGGCCCATATCCCTCCAACCCCTTCCTATTCATATACCCATCCAGATGCCTCTTAAATGTTGCAATTGTACCAGCCTCCACCACTTCCTCTGGCAGCTCATTCCATACACGCACCACCCTCTGTGTGAAAAAGTTGCCCCTTAGGTCTCTTTTATATCTTTTCCCTCTCACCCTAAACCTATGCCCTCTAGTTCTGGACTCCCCCACCCCAGGGAAAAGACTTTGTCTATTTACCCTATCCATGCCCCTCATAATTTTGTAAACCTCTATAAGGTCACCCCTCAGCTTCCGACACTCCAGGGAAAACAGCCCCAGCCTATTCAGCCTCTCCCTATAGCTCAAACCCTCCAACCCTGGCAACATCCTTGTAAGTCTTTTCTGAATCCTTTCAAGTTTCACAACATCCTCCCTAAAGCAGGGAGACCAGAATTGCACGCAATATTCCAAAAGTGGCCTAACCAATGTCCTGTACAGCCGCAACATGACCTCCCAACTCCGATACTCAATGTTCTGACCAATAAAGGAAAGCATACCAAATGCCGCCTTCACTATCCTATCTACCTGCAACCCCACTTTCAAGGAGCTATGAACCTGCATCCAAGGTCTCTTTGTTCAGCAACACTCCCTTGGACCTTACCGTTAAGTGTATAAGTCCTGCTAAGATTTGCTTTCCCAAAATGCAGCACCTCGCATTTATCTGAATTAAACTCCATCTGCCACTTCTCAGCCCATTGGCCCATCTGGTCCAGGTCCTGTTGTAGTCTGAGGTAACCTTCTTCGCTGTCCACTACACCTCCAATTTTGGTGTCATCTGCAAACATATTAACCATTAGCAAACTACCAATCCCAATTCTTTTAAGCCTGTTTGCCCAAACTTTCCAAATGGCCTACCTGACATCTCCTTATGTAGCTCATTGTCAAATCTTATCTTGTAATGGTCCCATTAAAAAGCCTTGGGTTATTTTAATTAAACACCCATTCTTGTTGTCGATTTCCCTGGTGCCTTTAAAACATTCACACCGCTATGTGACGTGCACCAGTGGGAACAGTCTGACGTGGCCTGACCTTTGGCCCTCCCTGTTGGCATATGGAGAATGGATCAGAACCAATTTCTGCCCCTGCCATTCTGGATGGCAGGGGATTACGGCATCGGGCTCTGCTGGGAAGCCACTGTTGCCTGTACCCTCTTGCATTCAGCATAAGGACGAGCCAATATTCAAGCCGTGTCCAAGTTTCGCTTTCCACGGAGCCTGGGACTGGACTTGAAAAGCAGACACGAACACAATAAGTGACTTCGTCAATTTAATAGTCAAGCGATAATACGGCAATCCAATCACTTGAGGGGTGTGCATCTATCCAATCCAATTCCAGTATGTCAAGCTGTGCACTCATGTTCGCTGGAAATCATAGAATCCCGACAGCGTGGAAACAGGCCGTTCGGCCCAATACCTCCACACCGATCCTCTGAAGAGTAACGCACCCAGACCCATTCCCCTACTACTCTACATTTACTTCAGATTCATGCCCCTAACTTGCACATCCCTGAACAGTTTGGGCAATTTACCATGGCCAATTCACCCTAACCTGCACATCTTTGGATTGCAAGTCCCAAAAGTTGTTCTGGGACGTAGGAGCAGCAGGAGGCCATTCAGCCCATCAGTCTGTTCCACCATTCATTGAGGTCATGGCTGATCCGATAATCCCCAACTCCATTTCCTGCCCTTTCCCCATCACTCCTCCATTCCCCTTCCTGATTAAACATCTCTCTGTCCCTGCCTTGAATATACTCACTGACCCAGCCCCGACAGCCCTCTGTGGGAAAGAATTCCACAGACTCACTCCCCTCTGAGAGAAGAAATTCCTCCTCATCTCTGTCTGCAATGGGTGACCCCTTATTCTGGGATTGTACCCTCTGGTCCTAGACTCTCTCCCACAAGGGGAAACAACCTCTCCACATCCCCCCTGTCAAGTCCCCCAGGGAATCTTGGATGTTTCAATAAGGTCGTCTCTCATTCTTCTAAACCCCAATGAGTCCAGGCCCAACCTCCTCAACCTCTCCTCATGGGACAGTCCCTCCATACCCGGGATCAGCCGAGTGGACCTTCTCTGGGCTGCCTCCAATGTCAGTCTGTCTTTCCTCAGATAAAGGGACCCTTACCTGTTCACAGTATCCCAGCTGTGGTCTGACCAGTGTCTTGTATAGGTTTAGCAAATCCTCCTGATTTTTATACTCCATTCCCTTTGGAATAAAGACCAACATTCCCTTGGCCTTCCCTATTCCCCGCTGGACTTGGATGCTAGCTTTTTGTGATTGACGGATGAGGATTCCCAAATCCCTCTGCTCTGTAGCTTTCTGCAGTCTTTCTCCATTTAAATAATATTCAGCTCCTCTATTCTTCCTGCCAAAATGAATAACCTCACAGTTTTTCCCACATTGTATTCCATGTGCCAAGTTTTTGCCCACTGGCCTAACCTGTTTAGATCCCTGTGCAGACTCAGTGTGTCATCCTCACCCCTTGCCTTCCCACCTATTTCTGTGTTTTTCACAAACGTGGCTACGGTGCATGCACTTTCCTAATCCAAGTCATTAATATGTATCGTAAATAATGTTTTATTAAAGTGATAGTGGTGGTAAGTCTGAACCTTCTCCATTGAAACATGTCAATATGAATGGACCTGTCATAAACTCAGGATTGCTAAAGGAATCGTGCGTATGGGCCATTTTCTCCACCCAGATGGATTCAGGTTGGACGTTTGAGTTAGGATTGTAAGAAGGGAGGTTGAAAGTTCACTTACCTACACTACACTCGCAGAGTAACACTTAACATGTGGGAAGGATGGTCACCTTGGCCAAGATAAGAGAGGAGAATGGGTTCAAACAATCACAGGACCCACAGGAATAGGGAGGAGACTAGGCAGACAAAGAGACAAACCTTGACCAATTTAAACAGCTGATGTTTGAATGCATGTCAACTACTGCAAAAGAAGACAGAAGCCCAGCATAAAATGAATGCGTTATCGTTTATTCTCCAATACAAATAGTATCTTTTTGACACCGCCAAACGTTTGTCAGAGCGCAGAAAGCAGTGCAGAAGTGAGCTCTAATGGATGACATGGTCTGTACAGGCCCCAGTTTGTTCACTCTGCTCAGGCCTGGAACCAAATGTTCTCCAAATGATGTAGCTCTATTCAACCTCCTCACCTCTCAATGCTAAGACAGCATGGGGACTGAGTTTCACAGTCTCTGGAAACAGAGGCAGTACCAAGGAGATAGTGCTCAGCAAACATCTATTGATCGATACAGAAGTACTCAGTGGGAGAAGCACAAACTGGACCCTATTGGAGGATAAGAGGCTAAACCGAAACCCGGAGAAACAAGACCATATATCCTCCCTCGGAGAAGTTCCATTCTGGGTTTAATTTTGATTCCTTTTCACGGTTGACCAGAAACCTCCAGAAAATAGGAAAAGAAAGAGTACTATTTTTATGAGGTGAGTCAACTCTGAGGGTTATATTTTCCGCAAGGTCAGGAGTGGGAGCATTATCCAAATGAGCTTGCATCTATATCTACTGCTCCAATGTTGGCTTATGCCCATATGAGACTGGCATATCTGAATGCTGGGCAAGACCAGGATAACTGCATCACGACAGGACTTTCTGAAAGCACAAGGTCTCTGGCAGCTTTCCTTGAGTGCCAACCGAATATGCATCAATGTGGGCGTCAAAACACAAACAGGATTACCAGCAGACCTACAGCATTGATGAAAGTTACCAGTCTGAAGATTTTCAAAGAAAAAAACTTTAGCGAAGAATTTCCACAGGGTTGTCAAGATTTCCTGAACTTCTGGAGGTCAATGGTAAGATGCTAAAGGGGACTGACAGAGTCGATGTAGAGAGAATGTTTCCCTATGTGGAACAGTCTAGTATGACAGGTCAATCCCAGCTCCATTATCATTCCCAGCTCCATTATCAATCCCAGCTCCATTATCAATCCCGGCTCCATTAACATTCTCAGCTCCATTATCAATCCCGGGTCCATTATCATTCCCAGCTCCATTATCATTCCCAGCTCCATTATCAATACTAGCTCCATTATCATTCCCAGTTCCATTATCATTCCCAGCTCCATTATCAATCCCGGGTCCATTATCATTCCCAGCTCCATTATCAATACTGCCTCCATTATCAATCCCGGTCCAATATCAATCCCGGGTCCATTATCAATCCCGGGTCCATTATCATTCTCAGCTCCATTATCATTCCCAGTTCCATTATCATTCCCAGCTCCATTATCATTCCCAGTTCCATTATCATTCCCAGCTCCATTATCATTCCCAGCTCCATTATCATTCCCAGCTCCATTATCAATCCCGGGTCCATTATCATTCTCAGCTCCATTATCAATCCCGGGTCCATTATCATTCTCAGGTCCATTATCAATACTGGCTCCATTATCAATCCCGGGTCCATTATCATTCCCAGTTCCATTATCATTCCCAGCTCCATTATCATTCCCAGCTCCATTATCAATACTGGCTCCATTATCATTCTCAGCTCCATTATCAATCCCGGCTCCATTATCAATCCCGGGTCCATTATCATTCTCAGCTCCATTATCAATACTGGCTCCATTATCATTCTCAGCTCCATTATCAATCCCGGGTCCATTATCAATCCCAGCTCCATTATCATTCCCAGCTCCATTATCATTCTCAGCTCCATTATCGATCCCAGGTCCATTATCAATCCCGGGTCCATTATCATTCTCAGCTCCATTATCAATACTGGCTCCATTATCAATCCCGGGTCCATTATCAATCCCAGCTCCATTATCAATCCCAGCTCCATTATCATTCCCAGCTCCATTATCAATCCCAACTCCATTATCATTCTCAGCTCCATTATCAATCCCGGGTCCATTATCATTCCCAGCTCCATTATCAATCCCAGGTCCATTATCATTCCTAGTTCCTTTATCATTCTAAGCTCCATTATCAATCCCGGGTCCATTATCATTCCCAGTTCCTTTATCATTCTCAGCTCCATTATCATTCCCAGTTCCTTTATCATTCTCAGCTCCATTATCAATCCCGGGTCCATTATCATTACCAGCTCCATTATCAATCCCGGGTCCATTATCAATCCCGGGTCCATTATCATTCCCAGCTCCATTATCAATACTGGCTCCATTATCATTCCCAGCTCCATTATCAAACCCGGGTCCATTATCATTCCCAGCTCCATTATCAATCCCAGGTCCATTATCAATCCCAGCTCCATTATCAATCCCGGGTCCATTATCATTCCCAGCTCCATTATCATTCCCAGCTCCATTATCAATCCCAGGTCCATTATCATTCCCAGCTCCATTATCAATCCCGGGTCCATTATCTATCCCAGGTCCATTAACAATCCCAGATCCATTATCATTCCCGGGTCCATTATCATTCTCAGCTCCATTATCAAACCCGGGTCCATTATCAATCCTGGGTCCATTATCAGTCCCGGATCCATTATCATTCCCAGCTCCATTATCAATCCCGGGTCCATTATCAATCCCGGGTCCATTATCAATCCCAGCTCCATTATCATTCCCAGCTCCATTATCAATCCCGGCTCCATTATCATTCCCAGCTCCATTATCAATCCCAACTCCATTATCATTCTCAGCTCCATTATCAATCCCGGGTCCATTATCATTCCCAGCTCCATTATCAATCCCGGGTCCATTATCAATCCCGGGTCCATTATCAATCCCAGCTCCATTATCAATACTGGCTCCATTATCATTCTCAGCTCCATTATCAAACCCGGGTCCATTATCATTCCCAGCTCCATTATCAATCCCAGCTCCATTATCAATCCCAGGTCCATTATCAATCCCGGGTCCATTATCATTCCCAGCTCCATTATCAATCCCGGGTCCATTATCAATCCCAGGTCCATTATCAATCCCAGATCCATTATCATTCCCGGGTCCATTATCATTCTCAGCTCCATTATCAAACCCGGGTCCATTATCAATCCCAGCTCCATGATCAATCCCGGGTCCATTATCAATCCCGGATCCATTATCATTCCCAGCTCCATTATCAATCCCAGCTCCATTATCAATCCCAGGTCCATTATCAATCCCAGCTCCATTATCAATCCCGGGTCCATTATCATTCCCAGCTCCATTATCATTCCCAGATCCATTATCATTCTCAGCTCCATTATCAATACTGGCTCCATTATCATTCTCAGCTCCATTATCAATCCCAGTTCCATTATCAATCCCAGCTCCATTATCAATCCCGGGTCCATTATCATTCCCAGCTCCATTATCATTCCCAGTTCCATTATCAATCCCGGGTCCATTAGCATTCCCAGCTCCATTATCATTCCCAGCTCCATTATCAATCCCGGGTCCATTATCATTCCCAGCTCCATTAACATTCTCAGCTCCATTATCAATCCCGGGTCCATTATCAATCCCAGCTCCATTATCAATCCCGGGTCCATTATCATTCCCAACTCCATTATCATTCTCAGCTCCATTATCAATCCCGGGTCCATTATCAATCCCAGCTCCATTATCAATCCCACTTCCATTATCAATCCCAGCTCCATTATCATTCTCAGCTCCATTATCAATCCCGGGTCCATTATCATTCCCAGCTCCATTATCATTCCGAGCTCCATTATCAATCCTGGCTCCATTATCATTGCCAGTTCCATTATCAATCCCGGCTCCATTATCATTCCCAGCTAAATTATGAATCCCGTGTCCATTATCATTCCCAGCTCCATTATCAATCCCGGGTCCATTATCAATCCCGGGTCCATTATCATTCCCAGCTCCATTATCATTCCCAGCTCCATTATCAATCCCGGGTCCATTATCATTCTGAGCTCCATATCAATCCCGGTTCCATTATCAATCCCGGTTCCATTATCATTCCCAGCTCCATTATCAATCCTGGCTCCATCATCAATCCCGGCTCCATTATCAATTCCAGCTCCATTATCAATCCTGGCTCCATTATCATTCCCAGTTCCATTATCAATCCCAGGTCCATTATCATTCCCAGCTCCATTATCATTCCCAGCTTCATTATCATTCCCAGCTCCATTATCAATCCCGGGTCCATTATCATTCCCAGCTCCATTATCATTCCCAGTTCCATTATCAATCCTGGCTCCTTTATCATTCTCATCTCCATTATCAATCCCAGCTCCATTATCATTCCCAGCTCCATTATCATTCCCAGCTCCCTTATCAATCCCGGGTCCATTATCATTCCCAGCTCCATTATCATTCCCAGCTCCATTATCAATCCCGGGTCCATTATCATTCCCAGCTCCATTATCATTCTCAGCTCCATTATCAATCCCGGGTCCATTATCATTCCCAGCTCCATTATCAATCCCGGATCCATTATCATTCCCAGCTCCATTATCATTTCCAGTTCCATTATCAATCCCGGGTCCATTATCATTCCCAGCTCCATTATCATTCCCAGCTCCATTATCAATCCCAACTCCATTATCATTCTCAGCTCCATTATCAATCCCGGGTCCATTATCATTCCCAGCTCCGTTATCAATCCCAGCTCCATTATTAATGCTGGGTCCATTATCAATACCAGCTCCATAATCAATACCGGGTCCATTATCAATCCCAGCTCCGTTATCAATCCCGACTCTGTTATCTATACTGGCTTCAAAGTTTGTGAGAAGATTTGTAGCTCGGGTGCTCGTTGTTATGGTTCTGTTCGCCGAGCTGGGAATTTGTGTCGCAGACGTTTCGTCCCCTGTCTAGGTGACATCCTCAGTGCTTGGGAGCCTCCTGTGAAGCGCTTCTGTGGTGTTTCCTCCGGCATTTATAGTGGCCTGTCCCTGCCGCTTCCGGTTGTCAGTTCCAGCTGTCCGCTGCAGTGGCTGGTATATTGGATCCAGGTCGATGTGCTTATTGATTGAATCTGTGGATGAGTGCCATGCCTCTAGGAATTCCCTGGCTGTTCTCTGTTTGGCTTGTCCTTTAATAGTAGTGTTGTCCCAGTCGAACGCTCATCCTCTGCATGCGTGGCTACTAAGGATAACCAGGGAATTCCTAGAGGCATGGCACTCATCCACAGATTCTATCAACAAACACATCGACCTGGACCCAATATACCGGGCACTGCAGCGGACAGTTGGAACTGACAACCGGAAGCGGCAGGGACAGGCCACTATAAATGCTGGAGGAAACACCACAGAAGCGCTTCACAGGAGGCTCCCAAGCCCTGAGGATGTCACCTAGACAGGGGACGAAACGTCTGCAACACAAATTCCCAGCTCGGCAAACAGAACCACAACAATACCGGCTTCGTTATCAATACCAACTCCATTATTATTCACAACTCCATTATCAATACCTGCTCCCATTATCAATACCTGCTCCCATTATCAATACCAGCTCCAATATCAATACCAGCTCCAATATCAATACCAGCTCCATTATCAATACCAGCTCCATTATCAATACCAGCTCCATTATTATTCACAACTCCATTATCAATACCAGCTCCCATTATCAATACCTGCTCCATTATCAATACCTGCTCCATTATCAATACCTGCTCCATTATCAATACCTGATCCATTATCAATACCTGCTCCATTATCAATACCTGCTCCATTATCAATACCTGCTCCATTATCAATACCTGCTCCATTATCAATACCTGCTCCATTATCAATACCTGCTCCATTATCAATACCTGCTCCATTATCAATACCTGCTCCATTATCAATACCTGCTCCATTATCAATACCTGCTCCATTATCAATACCTGCTCCATTATCAATACCTGCTCCATTATCAATACCTGCTCCATTATCAATACCTGCTCCATTATCAATACCTGCTCCATTATCAATACCTGCTCCATTATCAATACCTGCTCCATTATCAATACCTGCTCCATTATCAATACCTGCTCCATTATCAATACCTGATCCATTATCAATACCTGATCCATTATCAATACCTGATCCATTATCAATACCTGATCCATTATCAATACCTGATCCATTATCAATACCTGATCCATTATCAATACCTACTCCATTATCAATACCTGATCCATTATCAATACCT
>NC_057752.1:13485425-13499057 GCF_004010195.1 Chiloscyllium plagiosum
CCATTATCAATACCTGCTCCATTATCAAATCCCTGTTCCATTATCAATACCTGCTCCATTATCAATACCTGATCCATTATCAATACCTGATCCATTATCAATACCTGCTCCCATTATCCATACCAGCTCCATTATCAATGCCTACTCCCATTATCAATACCTGCTCCATTATCAATACCTGCTCCCATTATCAATACCAGCTCCATAACTTGTGCCAATCTCCTGCATTTACCCACACACCATTACTACCGAAAAATCTTCTAACGTCCTCTTGAATGCCTCCACTGAAGGTAAAGCGGAAAGCCATGGTGCAGCATGCATGAACACAGGGAAGAAAGAAATAGGTAAAACTAGTCACCATAGTCTTACCAGACTCATTGGAGAGAGCTGATGGGTGGTAGTTTAACCTGAGGGTCACCATGCCTCAGCTGAGGGGAGAGGTTGAGAAGGGCAGTCCTTCACATTAACCACAGCCGGTGATGGGAATTGAACCCACACTGTTGGCATTGCAGGCTAGCTGTCCAGTCAACTGAGCTAACTGACCCTGGAAAGCATTAGAACATTATGCTGACAGGACAAAATGAAGTGGGATGCACAGGAGGGAGCCTGTGTTGAACAGAAGCACGACATGGACCAGTTGGGCTAAATGACTTATTTCCATTCTGGAAATTCTATTGAAAGGAAAGTCCCACACTGGCTGACACATTTCTCAGTCTGTGACAGACCCTGCCTGATACTGCCCTCCTTCAATCTGTCCAATCTTGGATTCAAACAAGGATGACCAAAGGGAATGCATCCCCACAACATCCCTTTTGGAAAGCAAGTCCTGGAGGAAGTTTCAACCAAATTCCCCTTGAGCCACAAAGCTTTGGAGTCGCAAATGGAGAATGCGGGAAATCCAAAATAAAAAGCTGGAAAGACTCAGCAGTCCTGTGGAGCGAGAAACAGAGCTATCGTGTCAGGTCATTGATGAAAGGTTGCCAACATGAAACATAAACTCTGCTGTTTTCTGACCTTTGGAGTTGGAACATGATTAAATAACCGGGAGCTGTGTTTGGATTTCATGGAGATATGGGCACCCACAACAGAAGGGAAAAGATTGTCATCTCGGCTGAGTGTGTGTTACGCTTCCCAGAGGAAACTAACAGATTTCGCCAGCATTAACCAGTGTCATAGAGTCATACAGCGTGGAAACAGACCCTTCAGTCCAACCAGTCCGTAATCCCAAACTAAACTAGTCCCACCTGCCTGCTCCTAGCCCATATCCCTCCAAACCTTTCCTAGTCATGTCCTTATCCAAATGTCTTTTGAACATTGTAACCGTACCCACATCCACCACTTCCTCAGGAAGTTCATTCCACACTTGCACCCTGCCTCTGTGTAAAAAAAATGCCTCGAGTCTTTTTTAAATCTCTCTACTCTCAGCTGAAAAATGTCCCCCCTAGTCTTGAAACCTAAGGGAAAAAAACTATCATTAACTCTAGCTTTACCCTTCATTATTTTATAAACTTCTATCAGGTAGCCTCTCAACCTCCGACACTCCAGTGAAAATAGTCCCAGCCTATCCAGCCTCTCCTTGTAACTCAAACCCTCCAATCCTGGAAACATCCTGGTAAATTTCTTCTGAACCCTCTCCAGTTTAATAATATCCTTCCTGTAACAGGGCGACCAGAACTGCACACAGTTCTCCAGAAGAGGCCTCACTAATCTCCTGTATAACCTCAACACGTCCTATACTCAAAGGACTGAGTAAGGAAGGCAAGTGTACGAAACACCTTCTTAACACCCTGTCTATATGTGACACAAACTTCAAAGAATTATGTACCTGAACCCTGAGGTCCCTCTGTTCCACAATACTACCCAGGGCCCTACCATTAATTGTATAAGCTCTACCCTTGTTTGTTGTAACAAAATGCAATACTTCACATTTTTCCGGATTGAACTCCATCTGCCACTTTTCAGCCCATTGACCCATCTTAGAAAACTGGCCACTGCACCACCAATCTTGGTGTCATCGGCAAACTTACTGTCCATGCCTTCTGTATTGACATCCAAATCATTTATATAACTGACAAAGAACAGTGGACCCAGCACCGATCCCTGTGGAACACCGCTGGTCACAGGTCTCCAGTCTGAGAAACAACCCTCCACCACCAGCCTCTGTCTCCTTACATCAAGCCAATTTGGTATCCAATTGGCAAGCTCACCCTGAATCCCATGTGACCCTAACTTTACTAATTAGTCTGCCATGCGGAATCTCGTCGAAGGCTTGACTAAAATCTAAGTAAACAACCTCTATTGCTGTGCCATCATCAATCTTTTTGGTAACTTGTTCAAAAAACTCAAATTGAGTTTGTGAGACACGAATTTCCTCGCACAAAGACATGCTGACTATCCCGAATCAATTTTTGCCTCTCTGAATGGCCATAAGTCCTACCTTTTAGAATCACCTCCAACTATTTACCCACAACCGAAATCAGACTCACAGATCTACAGTTTCCAGGTTTCTCCTTACAAGCTTTCTTGAACAATGGTACAACATTAGCCATTCTCCAGTCATCAGGCACCTCACCTGTAGTTATCGATGATGCAAATATGATGCACAAGGGGTCTTGCTTACTCCCCACAAAGTTCTGGGATACACAGAACATAGAACAGTGCAGCTCAGTACAGGCCCTTCAGCCCTTGATGTTATGCCGACCTTTTATCCTACTCTAAGATCAAACTAGCCGACATATCCTTCATTTTACTGTCATTAGATCAGGTTCTGGAGATTTATCTACCTTTATCTTAAGACCCTTCCATCCCATGCTGACCAAGTTTCCAAAATTAAATGAGTTCCACTTGCCTTCACCAGTTTCTTCATTTCCCCTCCCCCCTGTTCCAACCTGCCAGCTCAGCACCATCCTGGTGACCTGTCCGACTTGCCAATCTTCCTTCCCACCTATCCTCTTCACCCTCCTCTCCAACCTATCACCTTCATCCCCACCTCCATCCACCAATTGTACTCTTGGCTACCTTCTCCCCAGTCCCCCCCATCCCGGAGACTCCCTGCCTCATTCGATGAAGGGCTTTTGCCTGAAACGTCGATTTTCCTGCTCCTCGGATGCTGCCTGACCTGCTGTGCTTTTCCAGCACCGCTCTAATCTAGACTCTGATCTCCAGCATCTGCAGTCCTCACTTTCGTCCCCTTGCGTGCACTTGGCCCATGTCCTTCTAAACCTTCTCTATTCATGAACCTATCCGAATGTCACTTCAAGGTTGTAACCTGCACTTCCTCTGGCAATATTTAAACAAGCACATTGAAATGGGGATTAAAACCATCAAAGTGGGAGACATGCCAAAAGCTAACGTCATGGAACAATAAAAGACGTAAGATGGAGGACAAATGTTCTTCAGCATGGGCTGTGCCGATGGTCGCTAGCACTCCTCTCTCCTACTGAGTCAGGAGGTTGTGGTTCAATTCCCACTCCAGACACTAAAGTGCATAACGTAAACTGGCAATCCAGTAAAGTGCGACACTGTGTGGAATCTCATCCAAACAACATAAGCCTGACCTGACCTCTCAGACGCGCGGCCTGCCAATGTTTGAAATGTTACAATTCTTATCCTGGTGTTCTATCTCTTCATTGCCTCACTCCCCACTATCTCCAGCCCAGCACAATCACTGCTCTCCTCCAATTATGGCCCCTCATCCCATCACTGACAGTCATGCCTTCGGCCATCAAAGCCGCAAGCTTCAGACTGCCCTCTTCCCCTCTTTAAAAACGGCAATTCTCTGGTTCAGTGTCAACATCTGTGGAATAACACTCTGGCGAGGCACCTTGGCATGTTTCACATCAGTGAAAGTGCTATGTAAACACCAGTTATTGTTGTAAAACAGACCGTTGAAAAAAAAGCAAGGGAGTTCTCCTTCCAAAACCAAAAATTCCCAAAGAACCACGGATGCTGGAAATCAAAAACAAAAACAGTAAGTGCCGGAGAAACTCAGCACCCCTGTGGAGAGAGAGAGAGAGAGCGCAAAAGAGAGAGAGAGAGTGACAGAGTTAATGTTTTGGGTCCAGTGACTCTTCATAAAATCCATACAGTGTGGAAGCAGGCCACACCAACCCTCCGAAGAGCATCCCATCCAGAACCACTGCCTTACTGCTACTTTCCCATGGCCAATCCACCCTAACCTGCACATCCCTGGGCACTATGGGACAATTTAGCATGGCCAATCCACCCTAACCTGCACATCCCTGGGCACTATGGGACAATTTAGCATGGCCAATCCACCCTAACCTGCACATCCCTGGATACTATGGGACAATTTCGCATGGCCAATCCACCCTAACCTGCACATCCCTGGATACTATGGGACAATTTAGCATGGCCAATCCACCCTAACCTGCACATCCCTGGGCACTATGGGACAATTTAGCATGGCCAATCCACCCTAACCTGCACATGCCTGGACACTATGGGACAATTTAGCACGGCCAATCCACCCTAACCTGCACATGCCTGGACACTATGGGACAATTTAGCATGGCCAATCCATCCTAAGCTACACATCCCTGGGCACTATGGGACAATTTAGCATGGCCAATCCATCCTAAGCTACACATCCCTGGACACTATGGGACAATTTAGCATGGCCAATCCATCCTAAGCTACACATCTCTGGACACTACAGGACAATGTAGCATGGCCAATCCACCCTAACCTGCACATCTTTGGACTGTGGGAGGAAACCAGAGCACCCGGAGGAAACCCACGCAGACACGGGGAGAATGTGTAAACTCCACACAGATAGTGGCCCAAAAATCAAGCCCAGGTCCCTGGCGCTGTGAGGCAGCAGTGCTAACCACTGAGCCACTGTGCCGCCTTCTGTGTGTTTGTCCAGCTTCCCCTTAAATGACTGCAAAATGCTTTGGGATGCAATGAGGTTACTTCTGAAATGTTTAATTCATTTGTGGGATGTGGGTGTGACTGGCTGGCCCAGCACCTATTACCCATCCCTAGTTGAGAAGGTGGGGGTGAGCTATCATCTTGAACCGCTGCAGTCCATGTGCTGTAGGGTGACCCACAATGCCCTGAGGGAGGGAATTCCCGGATTTTGATCCAGCGACACACTCAAGGAACGGCGATATATTTCCAAGTCAGGATTGTGGGTGGCTGGGATGGGAACTTGCAGATGGGTGGTGCTCCCAGTTCCCAAATTGTCTGAAGTTTAAAACATATTTGACAAAGTAGCATATGAAAAGGTGGTTGTGGCTGATAAAGCAGGGTCAGAGTTCAATTAGACAGTAAATTAGCCCAAGGGCAGCAAGTCAAAGTAAATGTTTTCCAGGCTGGAAAGTGAGAGACTGTGGGGTTTCCAAGGGTATGTGCTGGAACCACTACTTTTTGACAATAGACAATAGGTGCAGGAGTAGGCCATTCTGCCCTTCGAGCCAGCACCACCATTCAATATGATCATGGCTGATCATCCTTAATCAGTATCCTGTTCCTGCCTTACCTCCATAACCCTTGATTCCACTATCCTTAAGAGCTCTATCCATCTCTTTCTTAACATGTATATGTAGTTTTATCTTGGAAGAAATTAATATTTAAAAATTGCTAACGATATCAAATTTGATGGTGTGGCAAACAAGGATTCCGACAGGCCAGTATTATAAACAGGCAAGTGGCAGATGGCGTTTAACACAGAGAAGTGTGAAGTGATGGAAATTGGCACAATGGATAAGGAGAGGGAATATTGAGTTTACTAGCCCAGTTTTAAAGAGGGAGCAGGGACAGAGGAAATGATCCATTTACGTGGCTGCATAGCCAATTGGCAGGCAGGCGCATTAACATCCAGTTCCAAGGACTGCACACATTGGCAAGAAAGACGAGGGAGAACGCAAGAACAGAGGGACCTGGTGTGGGGGGGGTTTGGGGGCAATCATTGAAGGTGCCAGGAGATATCAGATTGAGCGGTCAGCGAAGCGCGTGGGATTTTGTGTGTCACCAAGACAGGTGCGGAGTTTGGAAGTGGGAAAGTTCGGAAGAACATTGACTTCAGCGGCCTGGAACAAACTAGACCCGCGATGACTGATTTCAGAAGGAGAGTGGATGGACATCTGAGTGAAACTAATCACGGGGATTGAATGGGGGAAATGGGATTGACTGGATATCCCAACAAAGTTAGCATGGACTGAATGGTTTCCTTGTGTGTCCTATTGACTCTAGGAAACATGGCACGTGGTGGATAGGAATCAGATCGTCTGTTTTAGTGACACTTGCTGAAGGAGAAATATTGACCAGCGCTAGCAAGAACTCCCCTCTCCTTCTTCCAACTGTTGCTATTGTGCGTTCACCTGAGGGGCAGAAAAGGAGTTCAATGTCTCATCCACCTGCTACTCCCTTAGTACTGCACTGCGAGTGTCAACAGAGACTTGAACCCCCAACGCTTAAGAGTCAAAAGTGCTTGTCCTTTCATTGGAGGAAGTGGTATTATCACTAGACAATTGATCCAAAGAACCAGGAAAGGTTCTGGGGGCCTATATTCAAGTCCTGCCATGGCAGATTCAATATAACAAAAATCTGGACTTGAGAGTCTACTGATAACAATGAAACAGTTATCAATGCTCAGGAAAAACCCATCTGGTTTCACTAACACCCTTTGGGGTGATGTTGAGGTGCTGGTGTCGAACTGGGGGTAGACATGTTGGAAGTCACTTCACCTGGCAAAGGAGTGTCACTTCGAAAGCTTGTGTTTTTCCAATAAACCTGTTGGACTATAACCTGGTGTCATGTGACTTCTGACTTTATCCTTCAGGGAAGGAAAGCTTCCCTCCTTACCTGGTCTGGGCCTACATGTGACTCCAAACCCACAGCCAATGGGGTTGACTCTTAACTGCCCTCTGGGTAATTAGAGATGGGGTAATAAAGGCTGGGCTTGGCCAGTGACACCCATACTCCTGTGAACGGGTTACAAAAAAACAAGTCACAGTTGACCTAGATGATACTATTCATGCCCTCTCTACCACTCTGCAGTTCAATTAGGTCATTGGTGATCTTCACCTTAAGCTCACTTACTTGCCTTTGGTCTCTAAGTCCTCACCTAACCAGGAAAGAGGATCAAGCTCCATCCTGACAGCTTCAATTCCTCAATCCACACCCTTACTGATTTCACCACTGGACAGTCTCGCTCTGATGTTGGGATTAATGGTCCCTTCTCCTGTCCACTCCCACCAGGGGTATTCATTGTTCTATATATTCCCAACACATCCCTTAAAACATCATACATGCATCAATCAGATCAGCCCAGAGCTTGCAAGCACAGCCAAAGTCAAGCCAATCGATGTGACTGGCTGGGGAGGTCTCACAATTGAACCCTTTAAGCCTTGCATTAGAATTTTGGATTCCCTACAGTGTGGAAACAGGCCATTCAGCCCAAGTCCACACCGACCCTCTGAACAGTAAGCCACCCAGACCCTTTTCCCCTACCCTATCACTCTGCATTTCCCCCTGACTAATGCACCTAACCTACACATCCCTGAGCACGATGGGACAATTTAGCATGGCCAATCCACCCTAACCTGCACATCCCTGGGCACTATGGGACAATTTAGCATGGCCAATTCACCTGACCTGCACATCTTTGGACTGTGGGAGGAAACCGGAGCACCCGGAGAAAACCCACGCAGACACGGGGAGAACGTGCAAACTCCACACAGACAGTCGCCTGAGGCTAGAATCGAAGCCAGGTCCCTGGCACTGAGGCAGCAGTGCTAACCACTGAGCCACTGTGCTGCCCAGTTTGTGGGGGCTTTATAATGACTTTGGTCATTAAGTATATTCCGAAGTATAGTAAGTATCTCAGAATAAGGGCTTGCCCATTTA
The DNA here is from genome assembly GCF_004010195.1 of Chiloscyllium plagiosum. Classification (NCBI taxonomy): domain Eukaryota; kingdom Metazoa; phylum Chordata; class Chondrichthyes; order Orectolobiformes; family Hemiscylliidae; genus Chiloscyllium; species Chiloscyllium plagiosum. The sequence goes on from NC_057752.1 coordinate 13,493,298, forward strand.
GGACAGAGGTGAGGAATTTTTCCTCTTAGACAGGAGCGAATGTATGGAATTCTTTACCACAGAGGGCTATCGAGGCTGGGTCATTAAGTCGATACGGGGCTGTGATAGACAGATCTCTCAGCAGGAAGGGAATCAAGGGAAAAAGCAGCAAAGTGGAGTTGATGATGATCAGAACGGCTGTGACCTCAGTGAGTGGCGGAGCAAACTCGATGGGCTGAATGGCCTCCTGCTGCTCCTGTGTCTTGCTGTATGTCTGGAGTCACATGTCGGTCAGACTAGGTAAGGATAGCAGATTCTCATCTTCACAGCACATTGTGAACCCTGATGTGTGTTTTTTCCCAAATGACAATCAGCAATAGGGCTTTATTCTAGACTTTTATTGAATTCAAATTGCACCGTGTGCCGTGCTCCTGGGTTCCCAGCCCAGTGACAGTACCACTATGCCACTGCCTCTGAGTATTCCTTTCCCACCATGTTGAAAATATTCAGCTTTATCCGGAATGATCTTGAACTGTCACAGTTTTGCTTGCTCACTTACTAAACCATGCAACACAGAAAGAGACCCTTCGGCCCAACCAGTCCGTGTCGACCATAATCCCAAACTAAACTAGTCCCACCTGCCTGCTCCTGGCCCATCTCCCTCCAACCCTTTCCTATTCATGTCCTGATCCAAATGCCTTTTAAACATTGTAACTGTACCCACGTCCACCACTTCCTCAGGAAGTTCATTTCACACATGAACCACTCTCTGTGTAACAAAAAAATCCCCCTCATGTCCATTTTAAATCTTTTTCCTCTCACCTTAAAAAAATATGCCCCCTAGCCTTGCAATATCCCATCCTAGTGTAAAGACACCTGCCATTCACCTTATCCATGCCCCTCATGATTTTATAAACCTCTATAAGGTCATCCCTCAATCTCCTACGCTCCAGAGGAAAAAGTCCCAGCCTGTACAGCCTCTCCTTCTAACTCAGTCCCTCCATCCCAGCAACATCCTGGTAAATCTCTTCTGAACCCTCTCCAGCTTAATAATCTCCTTCCTGTAACAGGACGACCAGAACTGGACACAGTTCTCCAGACGAGGCCTCACCAATGTCCTGTACAACCTCAACATGACGTCCCATACTCCTACACTCAAAGCAATGAAGGCAAGTGTGCTACACACTTTCTGAACAACCATGTCTACACTGGAAGCAAACTTTCAAACAATGATGATCCTGAACCCCTAGGTCTCTCTATTCGACAACACTTTCCAAGGCTCTATTTTTAATTGTTTAAGTCTTGCCTTTGTCAGTTTAACCAAAATGCAATATCTCGCATTTGTCCGAATGAAATTCCATTTGCTGCTCTTCAGCTCACTTTGTGAATTGATCAAGATCCCAACGTAATCTTAGATAACCTTCCCCACTATCCACTGCACCACCAATTTTGGCGTCATCAGCAAACTTAGTCATGGTGCCTCCTGGATTCTCATTTGACGTTGATCGATCAACATCTCTTTCTCCTGCTGCCAACCATGCAGATTTACTGTGTGAACTTTTTTTAAAAAACGGACTTTTTTAGATTCGATTAGATTACTTACAGTGTGGAAACAGGCCCTTCGGCCCAACAAGTCCACACCGACCCGCCGAAGCGCAACCCACCCAGACCCATTCCCCTACACTTGTCCCTTCACCTAACACTACGGGCAATTGAGCATGGCCAATTCACCTAACCTGCACATTTTTGGACTGTGGGAGGAAACCCACGCAGACACGGGGAGAATGTGCAAACTCCACACAGACAGTCGCCTGAGGCGGGAATTGAACCCGGGTCTCTGGCGCTGTGAGGCAGCAGTGCTAACCACTGTGCCACCGTGCCGCCCACGACTTGTTGTGACACATCTCTGGGGCAGATGGGACTTGAGCCCAGGTCTCCTAAACCAAGAGGTAGGGACACTATCAAGAGCCCACCTGATATATAGGGTAAGCTGTTGAGCAACAGGCCATTAAATCAACTTAAATCAACTTAGCTAAGTTGGAGTCATCAAGGGAAGCAACCTCAGTGCTGGGGAAAGGAAGGTGTTTCTGCTGTTAGTATCAAGCTGTCCGAGGGCACATGTAGTTTACAGACTTCTGTAATGGGCTCCTTATGACTCGACTGAATAGCATGTCACACTGTGACCTTTCCACTTCTAACACCAGACATCTTTGCACCCTTTCTGAATGCGATTGGCGAAACTGATGGGCTTCTTTTTCCTGCTCACAGCCATGAGAAACTAGGCTTTTCAAAGAAAACATGTTCATAGCATGCAAGCATTTTACCAGCATTTATTGCCCCGTCCCTAGTTGCCCCCTTGAGAAGGTGGGGGGTGAGCTGCCATCTTGAACCGCTGCAGTCCATCTGCTGTGGGTGACCCATAATGCCCTGAGGGAGGGAATTCCAGGATTTAAACCCAGCGACACTGAAGGAACGGTGATACATTTCCAAGTCAGGATGGTGTATAACTCGTAGATGGTGGCATTCCCAAACTCTTGTTGCCTCTGTCTTTCTAGGTGATCGAGGTCATAGGTCTGGAAGGTGTTGTTGAAGGAGCTTTAGTGAATTGCTGCATTTGTGTTGGTGGTACACACTGCTGCTACTGAGCGTCGATGGTGGTGGAGCGAGTGGATGTTTGTAGATGTGGTGCCAATCAAGCGGCTGCTTTGTCCTGGATGGTGTCGAGCTTCTTGAGTGTTGTTGGAGCTGCCCCCATCCAGGGGCAAGTGGGGAGTATTCCATCACCCTCCTGACTGGTGCCTTGTAGATGGTGGGACAGGCTTCGGGGAGTCAGGCGGTGACTGACCTGCTGTAGGATTCCCAGCCTCTGGCCAGCTCTTTGTCGCCTGTGTGTTTGTATGGTTAGTCTAGTTCCGTTTCTGGTCATTGGTAAGGCGAAGAAGGACAACGATGGGGCAGTTCAGTGACGGTAAAGCCACTGAATAACAAGGCCTTGTTGGGGCTAGTTACTGCCTTGCGTTTAACATTCACACCTGCAAAGCCAGCAAATTCGAAACTCTGACTCGTCTTCAGAGAGAAGTTCTGAATGGAATTCTGAAAAAAGATTCATAATGGTCCCGAGACGGTCACTTTGTTTCTCTCTTCACAGATGCTGCCAGACCTGCTGAGTTTCTCCAGTATTCTCTGTGTTTCTTCCAGATTTCCAGCATCTGCAGGATTTCGCTTCCTGTCAGATTGTGAAATCAGATTTCAGTGCTGGTGAAGCGGATGAGGGGAAAGAAGTCACTAGTGAGGAGTGGTTTTCAGGCCCTCTAACAGGAACAATAAGTGTATAAGAAATATTGGAAGCTTGTAATAAAAGGATAATCATGGATAATGGACCAATGGCCTGAACCAGAGACTCACGAGGCCAGATGGTGTGAGTCAGTACCTTTATAACCTCAAATATCTTGCCAATATCAGTGCATGATTGAGCATAAAGAGAAATCACTGAAATTGACCACCTTGAACTTGGCCAAAGGTATTAAACAAGATTTTATGAAAAGACATTACAGGAGTAAGGTGACACCTTACACGCTAGTTCTGTAAGGCACATTTTCTCAAGCATGAACCTTTAACGTCCTCAGGGTTCCAGAACCACTGGTGAGGGACATTGGACATCTTAAGGCCTGCCTCAGCCTTGACAGCAGACTAGAGAGTATAAACAAAAGAAAGGCCTAGCATGGAAGGTTTCTGCTCTTTGTACAAGAACGAACTGTAAACAATGTATGGCTATAAAGCTTGATAATTTTCTGTACAGATCAGAGAGACGTGGGACTGACATTGGACAGGTGTGGGCCACAGACATGGGACAGAGCCAGGACAGAGTATCAGACAGAATTCAGCTGAGCTCGTCTTAGATGAAGACTGTTTGAATTAAACACAAAGTTGACCTGCATCCTGGAGTCCTCCTGTGATTTGCGTTGTGAGAATAACCGCAACACAGGAGCTTGCAAAACGCAGCTTTAATCCTTATTTGCAAACCCCACCATGGCCTAGACCCTCGTTAACATGGGCCATCTTGGCCAGCCCCACAGTCCCCTCCTTTAATTCTGGCTTCTTCAGCACCCTGCGTTGAAATGGTCCCACCACTGGCAGCCATACCTTAGACACAAAGCTCGAGAATTCCAAAGAAGCCCCTTTCTCTCTCTCTCTCCCCACCTTCCAACCCATTTCCCTTGACGAGGACACTCCCGCCACATCCTTCCACGGCTTGGTGCTGAATCGTATTCCAATAGTGCTCCCGCCAGGCTCTTCGGGAGGCCCACACAAGTGCTGCATGAATGCAGGCCAGTGCTGTTTAACAGGCCCAACGTGGAAGCAAAACGGTGAACTCAGCAGAGCCTGCCGGCTCTGTAGCGAGCTCACATTTCACGCCCACTATCTCCAAACTACCCCATGTGGAGTAGCTGGGGGAAGGCATTAAATGTTGCAAAGGAGAAGCGAAAGGGCAAAGGAAAAGATTGCAATCGCTTCTACGACCGGAGGCGAAGGGCGATCTTGATTATATATCGTGGCAAATCACGATACTTAGTAAATTGACCAGCAGGAGGACGGTGTGTAAACTGGGGACATGACAAGCCCACGTCGCTGGGCCAGGTGGGTGACCATTTGTTTCCAAAGTCAAAAATGCCAGTTGTACCCTGGCCTCAATGAGTGGCAATTTCAGGCTTTCGATTTAAAGTGCAAAGGGGCCCCCTTGTACACCCCGCCAGCTGACTCATATATTTTCAAAGTGAGACATGCTCCCAAGACACTCCTCCTTTATATCGGCCAACTGGTGCTCACCCAACACAGTCCTGTCTTGAGAGGAACTAATCTTGCATTGGCGGTGGTGGTGGTGGGAGGGGGGGGCAAAGAACGTCATGCCTTTCAAAGGAAGCAGCCAAGCCTTGAGCCAATCTGTCTCCGGGCCAGATTCATCTGAGGGAAGCAACAATTTGACTTTTCGACTCAACGCTTTTGTCAGTTATGACAGGATTTTGAACCCTGGATGACAGGGGCAACTGGCACTAATCAGCGACACACTAAGTCAGTTGAAACGGCAGCGAGGTCATCGATCAACTGCAGCTGCACCAACATTATTTGAGTCGGTCGTCTGGTTAAATTTGGAAATAGGGAGGCAGATGTGTACTGCAGCTGTATCCAGGTACAGGTACCATCTTGTTTGAAGTGACAGAGTGATTGCAGAACATTTCTGAGGCAATTCTCAGTCTTGAAATTCAGCGAGGTCCTTGACAAGCAAACACTTTAACAATTCAGCCATTTAAGAGAGAATACTCAGTTGCCTGTTGTGGACTTGCAATTGTCTTTGAGCAGCCATCATGGATAAATTATTTTGCATTCCAAACTCCCAGCTAATCTGAGAGTTCTCCACGAGGTGATGGAATGAGTTCCTACAGTTATGGAAAATTCAGGCCCTAATCCTACACATCCATGTGTTTTGTCCAATTTGTAATGAGGACCCAGCTCTCTCTGCTTTGAGCATGACATTAAAGAGTTGTTTTGATGTTTTTTTTCCTCTTCCCCCTTACCATCAGTCCATCTAGTCCTTGACCATACACTTAAACCTGTTTTTCAAGTAAAACAGCCTTTGTTTAAGCTGGACATTAGCCTCTGATGACTTGGGGTATCGGAATTCTTTGTAGGTTTTCTCGTTTTCATCAACACTGCTCCAGGGCAGTTTGATCTTGGTGGCGTGGTCTACAGTGACATCATCACAAGAGCCAACATGAAGAATGC
>NC_057752.1:13499557-13507475 GCF_004010195.1 Chiloscyllium plagiosum
TAATCCAAACCTCCAACTCCCCCTCAATGCCATTCCTGAAGAAGGGCTTATGCCCGAAACGTCGATTCTCCTGCTCCTTGGATGCTGCCTGACCTGCTGCACTTTTCCAGCAACACATTTTCAGCTCTGATCTCCAGCATCTGCAGTCCTCACTTTCTCCTCCACTTCTGGTCGTCCTGTTATAGGAAGGATATTATTAAACTGGAGAGGGTTCAGAAGAGATTTACCAGGATGTTGCTGGGATTGGAGGGACTGAGTTAGAAGGAGAGGCTGTACAGGCTGGGACTATTTTCACTGGAGTGTAGGAAGTTAAGGTATGACTTTAGAGATTTATAACATCATGAGGGAGAATGGCTGGTGCCTTTTCCTTAGGTTGGCGGGTTTCAAGACTAGGGTTCATATTTTTAAGGTGAGAGGAAAAAGTTTTAAAAAAAGATATGAGGGGTAATTTTTTTACACAGAGTGTGATTTGTGTGTGGAATGAACTTCCTGAGGAAGTGGTGGATGTGGGGATAGTTACAATGTTTCAAAGATATTTGGATAAGGACAGGAATAGGAAAGGGTTGGAGGGAGATGGGCCAGGAGCAGGCAGGTGGGACTAGTTTAGTTTGGGATTAGGGTCGGCACGGACTGGTTGGGCCGAAGGGTCTGTTTCCATGCTGTATAACTCTCTGACTCAGGGTTTTACACTAATTGACAGTGGTTATATAGTTGCCTTCAGGCTACATTTTATTCCAGATTTTTTAATGAATTATCCCAGGGTTCTGGATTATAGGGGCAGTGACTTTACTACTGTATCACTGCCTCCCCCAATCATGTGATGTTACCATTGCGCTAAGTTGACACATCGTGTTTGATTCAGAACAGAACTGCTAGCTCAAACCTGAACGCCCATGAGGTGTTGTGAGCAGAGAGCAGAACTGTATTCAATCACAATCTGTCACCTCGTGAGCTGACACATCCCGCACTCTACCACTTGTCAGGCCATGAGGTCAACCCTAGACCGATGAGCAGGAGCAGCACCAGGCATAACTAAAAGTCATGTGAAGCTTCAATGTTTTTTAGGCAAAGATTGATTTTTGAACAGTAAAGGGTTACGGTGAGAGGGTGGGTGAGTGGAGCTGAGGCCATGAAAGGGATCAGCTATGATTGTATTGAATGGCAGAGCAGGCTGGAAGGGCCAGATGTCCTAGTTCCTCTGTTCTTATGTGCTTGGGTTCCAAACAGTGGAAGCCACATCGATCGTGGACAATGAAAGAACCCCACTGCTAGAGGCTCCGCAAACATCCACAGTCCCAATGAGGGGGGAAGCCCAACACCTGAGTGCGAAAAACTAGACTGAAATGTTTGCAACAGTCTTCAGCCAGAAGTGGATAATCCATCGCAGCCTCCTCCAGAGGTCTCCGCATTATAGATACCAGTCTTCAGTAGTTAAGGGAATGGTTCTGAAAGAGTTAATACTGAAATCGCATTAGTTCCACCCACCCTGATGGCTTCACTCTGCCTTTGGGTGAAGAAATAGCTTGTCTTCCACAAGGGCCCAATGGAGACAGATGTGACATACCTGCCCCCTGATAATTGCAATGGTGTCCAACTATTATTATCATGCAATAGACTATACCCTGTTCTGTAGGATAAGTACCTCTTCTTGTTAAGACTCTCTAGTGGTCCATTCTCTGCCACTGATAACTATACAGGCCCACAGTCTCAGCATAAAAAGGAGGATTGGTAGCTACTAGTGGTCACAGAGTCCTCCAATCATACGGCATCGAAACAGACCCTTCAGTCCAACTTGTCCATGCTGACCAGTTATCCTCAATTAATCTAGTGCCATTTCCCAGAATATGGCCCATATCCCTCTAAACCCTTTCCATTCATGGCCCCATCCAGATGCCTTTTCACTGTTGTAGTTGTACCCACCTCCACCACTTCCTCTGCACCCGACAATGTGGCAAATTGCCCAGGTATGTCCTGTACACTAAAAGCAGGACAAATCCAACCCGGCCAATTACCGCTCCATCAGTCTACTCTTGGTCAAAAGTAAAATGATGGAAGGTGCTGTTGACAGTGAGAGACTGCAATACCCTGCTCAGTGACGCCCAGGTTGGGTTCCGCCAGGGTCACTGAGCTCCTGACCTCATTACAGCCTTGGTTCAAACATGGACAGAAGAGCATCTCATAAAATAATAAAAACTAATTGAGTGACTGGGATAAGACATCACTAATGGAAATTCACTTCTGGGTTTCCATTCGTGGACCTTTTCCCAGGAACTTAAAATCCAAGCTATTATTTCAGTGAGTGCTTAATGCATAGAACAGGCTGCACTGGGAGTTAGTGGAAGTAGGGTTGTATTGTGGGAAATCAGTTGATGAAGGATACAACTACAAGTGTTCTTTGCTCGCTGTTAGAAGCATTTAGTTACATGGTCACACATTACACACCCAACCCAATGACCAAGGCTTTCATCTCTCCCTGTTTATAGGGGCTTGAATGAATCCCCATCACTCACATGCATTTAAGTGCAGAAACAGTTATTGGGCTGTAATGGTAGTGTTGTTAACTCTGGATCAGGTGGCCCTGGTTCAAGTTCCACCTCAGGAAGTGACGGTCACATACATGTGTCTGTCCTACCCGACTCGTTTAACAGCCTATCAGTTCTGAAGAAGAATCGTACCCGTCTCAAAGTATTAACTCTGCTTCTCTTTCTGCAGATGCTGCCAGACCTGCTGAGTTTCTCCATTTTTGTTTTAAAGATGTTCGCCATCCGCAGTGTTCAGCTTGGATTATTGATCGTATCTGCTTGTGTATCAGCCCAATTTATACGTGCCCAGTATGTGATAAATGCAAACTTACGTCATTCATCAACTGCAGTAAGAGTTGCAGCTCACGGCTGGAGGATGGCCTGTGAGTCTATACAGCAAAGTTGTACCTATTAGCCTAATCAAACTGTTCTGGGATTTTAAGACAGGGTGGAATTTGAACCTGGTATCTCCTGGCGCAGTGGTAGAGACACTATCGCTGCCCCCCAAGGCTTAGCCTAAGCAAAGCTGTGCCCCTGCTGGTGTCAGAAGATGAAGATATGCTGATTGAGGTCAGCCTTTAGCTGCAGGGCAGATGAGTGTTTTATAATGATTTTAAATGACACTTAAATGCTTTTAAACTTTTTAACGAAGCTTAAAAAGTGTCATCAAATTTTGAACACTAGGGGGGGATCATTTTGGCCTGAATTTTCAACAGGATCTGCAAATCTTTAATGGACTTCAGAAATCGAAAGACTTTAAAAAATCTATTAAAAAAAAAACATTCTGTCCTAATTTTGCATAAGTAGCACACACATTTCCATTCCACGACCTCCCAGTTCTCACTCAGTCTGGGACCACCTTGAAACTGTCAAGCGTGTATCCTGGTCTGTCTAAAGAAATTAGAATTTATAATCCTCATAACACCACAAACGTAAAGTTCGTTTGGAAAATGAGTGATTTGCAATCTCCCTGGAACTTCTGTCCAATTTGTTCTAATGAATCAAGTGACCATTTAGATGAACATAATGCATACATGATAGCTCCAGAGCAACACTAATCAATAATGTCTTTATCAGTGATAATGGAAAATAGACTCCAGGAAATTGATTCTCCTGATAGAGAATAAGCACTATTTTCACATTATCATGGTTTTACGATTTGAATACTAACCACTGAAGGTTAAGTACTAATGCATACTTTAAAATCTATAATTGTTGCAGCTCTATAGCCACCTGATCTCCACCTGTGTTTGAACAATTGCTAACTATAAGTTCTTTATCAATATCTCTTATCAATTTAGTTCTGAAGATGAGTCACTGGACCCGAATTTTTCACTCTGCTTTCTCTCCACAGATGCTGCCAGACCTGTTGAGCTTTTCCAGAAATTTCTGTTTTTGTATCAATTCTTTGTGTTATTTTTATTTCTGAATAGAATGTGCATGTCATTGTCCAGAATTTTGACGTAGCAACAGAACAGTAGTATATTTCCAGGTCAGGATGGTGTGGGGCTCGGAGGGGAACTTGCAGGGGGTGGTTTTCCCATGTATCTGCTGCCCTTGTCCTTCTAGATGGAAGTGAGTCATGGGTTTGGAAGGTGCTGTCTGAGGATCTTTGGTGAATTTCAGCAGCGCATCTTGTAGATGGGACACACTGCTGTTACTGAGCATCGGTGGAGGATGTGGTGCTAATCAAGGGGGCTGCTTTGTCCTGGATGATGTCAAACTTCTTGAGGGTTGTTGGAGCTGCCCCCATCCAGGCAAGTGGGGAGTATTCCATCACACTCCTGACTTGTGCCTTGTTGATGGTGGATAGGCTTTGGGGAGTCAGAAAGTGAGTTACCTTCTGCAGGATTCCCAGCTTTTGACCTGCTCACGTAGCCACAGTATTTCTATGGCTAGTCCAGTTGAGTTTCTGATCGATGGTATTCCCCCAGGATAGTGGTAACACCATTGAATGTCATGGGATGATGGTTAGATTCTGTCTTATTGGAGATGGTCATAGCCTGGCATTTCTGTGGTTTGAACGTTACTTGCCATATTTGTCAGCCCAACCCTGGATATTATCCAGATCTTGTTGTATTTGAACATGAACTGCTTCAGTATCTGAGGAGTTGCGAATGGTGCTGAACACTGTGCAATCATCAGCGAACATCCCCCACTTCTGACCTTATGATGGAGGGAAGGTCATTGATGAAGCAGCTGAAGATGGTTGGGCCTAGGACACTACCCTGAGGAGCTCCTGCAGAGATGTCCTGGAGCTGAGATGACTGACCTCCACCAACCACAACCATCTTCCTATGTGCCAGGTATGACTCCAACCAGCGGAGAGTTTGTCCCCTGATGCCCAATGATTCCAGTTTTGCCAGGGCTCCTTGATGCCACACTCGGTCGAATGCTGCCTTGATGTCAAGGGCTGTCCCTCTCCCCTCCCTTCTGGAGTTCAGCTCTTTTGTCCATGTTTGAACCAAGGCTGTAATGAGGTCAGGAGCTGAGTGACCCTGGTGGGACCCAAACTGGGTGTCACTGAGCAGGGTATTGCTGAGCAGGTGCTGCTTGATAGCACTGTTGGTGACACCTTCCATCACTTTCCTGATGATCGAGAGAAGACCGATGGGGCGGTAATTGGCCGGGTGTGTGATGGAAGAACAGTGACATGTAGGAGTCTGGGAAGAGAGATGTAACAGTCTGTGCGAGAGACAGATGTACTGACTGGGAAGTGTCGAACATGCGACAGCACACATAAAGGAATTTTGAGGAAATCTATTGGAGCCGGATGTTAGTCACACACAGGCAGAGGGAAACCTTCCCATCCAGTGCAGGCCGCAAGTTACCTGAAGAGAGATCCAAATACTATTCAATTTGGAACCAGGCCATAAGACTATGGTTGAAACTTTATTGCTGGAACAGCACAGCAGGTCAGGCAGCATCCAGGGAACAGGAGATTCGACGTTTCGGGCACAGGCCCTTCTTATTCCTGAAGAAGGGCCTGTGCCCGAAACGTCGAATCTCCTGTTCCCTGGATGCTGCCTGACCTGCTGTGCTGTTCCAGCAATAAAGTTTCAACTTTGATCTCCAGCATCTGCAGACCTCACTTTCTCCCATAAGACTATGGTGTTCAAAGTTAAGCTTATTTCAGTAACTTTCGTACCTTATGGGACAATATAATAAGATTACAAATTATTCCCACCGACTGTTTGATTAAATATCATTTTGACAAGTGATATAGATAGGTTGAGTGAGTGGGCAAAAACTTGGCAGATGGAGTTTAAAAAAGTATGAGTATGATTTTTAAAGTATGAGTATGAGTATGATTTTAAAAGTATGATTCTTCCCACTTTAGTGGGCACACAACTACGAGGATTCTGGGTAATCCAAGATGGAGGACGGGAAAAATTTGTGGCTGTAACAGCTACTCCTTTTTTGAGGTATTTTAGGTGTTGGAGGTGATTTCCTCGAATTCCAGGAACAGCAATTACTGTTTTATATACTGTTGCATTGTTTTGGAACTTTGGAGGGAAAAAACGAGTCAAAGCAATGGCACTTTTAAAAGGGAGAAGGACAGACAAATGGACAGTGAGGGATAGAGAGAGAGAGAAAGAAACCCACACTGCTAACTGACACAGCAGAGAACCTGCACAGTTACTGCCTTTGCTGTTTGAATTCACGTATCACTGGACATTACAATGCATCTAGGAAGCCTTCACAAACAGCAAAATTCACAACTGATCTAGGAGGAACTGTTTGGGAGAATTCACAGAACAGGAACAGATAAGTGTATAATTTTAAGTGTAGCCTTGCTGTAAATCTACAATAGTGAGTAGAGTGGGTTCTTTCTTGATTATATGTTTTATTGAGATCTGTGTCTTGATTAAAGTTTAAAAATATAAGGCATAAATATTAAGTTAGCCTGGAGCAGTGTTGAATATAGCAATAAGACGGTGCTGTTTTCTGGGTCTGTAGATTGGAAGGAGCAAAAATGGCCTTTAGTAAAGTGATATGCTTTTCTGGAAGTTTCGAGAGAGTTTACGTGTTACTGAGGATTATATCTGCAATAAATGTCATTGGTTGCGAATCTTATCAAATTGAATGGATTGGTTGGAGCGACAGTTAGAGGTAATGAGGAATTTCCAAGAACTAGGGGATGTGATGGATGGCAGTTAGAGGAAGGGAGAAAAGCCGCAGATACAGTCACATAGATGGGTTAACTCCAGGAAAGGTAAGAGAGGTAGGCAGCTAGTGCAGGAGCCTTCTGTGACTATCCCCATTTCAAACAATGCTGTTTCGGAAAATATAGGGGGTGATGGACTTTCAGGGGAATGTAGTGCAAACAGCCAAGTTTCTGGTATCAAGACTGGTTCTAATGTAATGAGGGGTACATCAGGTTCCATGAGATCAATTGTGTTAGGGGACTCTCTAGTCAGGGGCACAGACAGATGGTTCTGTGGCCAGCAGCGAAAAATCAGAATGGTGTGTTGCCTCCCTGGTGCCAGGATCAAGGATGTCTCAGAGAGGGTGCAGAATGTTCTCACGGGGGAGAGGGGCCAGCAGGAGGTCATTGTACACTTTTGTACCAATGACATAGGAAGGGAAAAGGATGAGATTCTGAAGGGAGAATATAGAAAGTTAGGCAGGAATTTAAAAAGGAGGTCCTCAAGGATGGTAATATCTGGATTACTCCCGGTGCTACGAGCTAACTTTCCAAACATAGACTGGGACTGCCATAGTGTTAAGGGTTTAGATGGAGAGGAATTTGTTAAGTGTGTACAAGAACATTTTCTGATTCAGTATGTGGATGGACCTACGATAGAGAAGGTGCAAAACTTGACCTACTCTTGGGAAATAAGGCAGGGCAAGTGATTGAGGGTGTCTGTGGGGGAGCACTTTGGGGCCAGAGATCATAATTCTATTAGATTTAAAATAGTGATGGAAAAGGATAGGCCAGATCTAAAAGTTGAAGTTCTAAATTGGAGAAAGGCCAATTGTGACGGTATCAGGCAAGAACTTTCGAAAGCTGATTGGGGGCAGATGTTCGCAGGTAAAGGGACGGCTGGAAAATGGGAAGCCTTCAGAAATGAGATAACGAGAGTCCAGAGAAAGTATATTCCTGTCAGGGTGAAAGGGAAGGCTGGTAGGTATAGGGAATGCTGGATGACTAAAGAAATTGAGGGTTTGGTTAAGAAAAAGAAGGAAGCATATGTCAGATATAGACAGGATAGATCGGGTGAATCCTTAGAAGAGTATAAAGAAAGTAGGAGTATACTTAAGAGGGAAATCAGGAGGGCAAAAAGGGGACATGAGATAGCTTTGGTAAATAGAATTAAGAAGAATCCAAAGGGTTTTTACAAATATATTAAGGACAAAAGGGTAACTAGGGAGAGAATAGGGCCCCTCAAAGA
>NC_057752.1:13507530-13528142 GCF_004010195.1 Chiloscyllium plagiosum
AGTCAGTCGCCTGAGGCAGGAATTGAACCTGGGTCTCTGACGCTGCGAGGCAGCAGTGCTAACCACTGTACCACCGTGCCGCCCACCATTGGAGTTGTTGGAGGGAATCATGAGGGACAGGATGTATATGTATTTGGAAAGGTAAGAACTGATTCAGGATAGTCAACATGGCTTTGTGCGTGGGAAATGATGTCTCACAAACTTGATTGAGTTTTTTGAAGAAGTAACAAAGAGGATTGATGAGGGCAGAGCGGTAGATGTGATCTACATGGACTTCAGTAAGGCATTCGACAAGGTTCCCCATGGGAGACTGGTTAGCAAGGTTAGATCTCATGGAATACAGGGAGGACTAGTCATTTGGACACAGAACTGGCTCGAAGGTAGAAGACAGAGGGTGGTGGTGGAGGGTTGTTTTTCAGACTGGAGGCCTGTGACCAGTGGAGTGTCACAAGGATCGGTGCTGGGTCCACTGCTTTTCGTCATTTATATAAATGATTTGGATGTGGGTATAGTTAGTAAGTTTGCAGATGATATCAAAATTGAAGGCGTAATGGCCAGTGAAGAAGGGTTACCTCAGATTACGACAGTATCTTGATCAGATGGACCATTGGGCTGAGAAGTGGCAGATGGAGTTTAATCTAGATAAATGCGAGGTACTGCATTTTGGGAAAGCAAATCTTAGCAGGACTTATACACTTAACTGTAAGGTCCTGAGGAGTGTGGCTGAACAAAGAGACCTTGGAGTGCAGGTTCATAGCTCCTTGAAAGTGGAGTCGCAGGTAGATAGGATAGTGAAGAAGGTGTTTGGTATACTTTCCTTTATTGGTCACAGTATTGAGTACAGGAGTTGGGAGGTCATGTTGCTGTTGTACAGGACATTGGTTAGGCCACTTTTGGAACATTGCATACAATTGTGATCTCCTTCCTATCAGTAGGATGTTGTGAAACGTGAAAGAGTTCAGAAAAGATTTACAAGGATGTTCCCAGTGTTGGAGGATTTGAGCTACAGGGAGAGGCTAAATATGCTGGGGCTGTTTTCCCTGGTACACCACATGCAGAGGGTGTTGCGTGTATGGAATGAGTTACCAGAGGAAGTGGCAGAGGCTGGCACAATTGCAACATTTAAAAGGTATCTGGATGGGTATATGAATAGGAAAGGGGTTAGAGGGATATGAGCCGGGTGCTGGCAAATGGGACTAGGTTAGGTTGGGATGTCTGGTCGGCATGGACCAAAGGGTCTGTTTCCATGCTGTACATCTCTATTATTGTAATTATTTGAACGAAGAGAGAGAGACTCCAAAACAGTGCTGTGCAGAGGGATCTGGGTGTTCTTGTGCATAAAACAGCAAACAGTCAGCATGTGTGTGCAGCGAATAGTTAAGACTGGAAATGGAATTTTGGCATTTACTACTAGAGGTGTGGAGTTTAAATACAAGGAGGTCTTGTTACGACAGTAAGGGTGTTGGTGAGGCCACACCTAGACTTCTGTCCCTGTATTTCAGAAAGGATGGACTGGTATTGAGGCAGTTCCAAACAGGTTCACTCAGCCGATTCCTGGGCTGGAGGCATTGACTGATCAAGAACAGCTAAAGAGGTTAGGCCTTTATTCATTAGAGTTTAGAGGAATGAGGGTGATCTTAATAAAACAGATACAATTCTGAGGAGGGGGGGTAACAGGGAAGATATTGAGATGTTTCCCCTCATGTGGGAATCTCAAACTGGGGGAGCAGTTACAGAATAGGGGTTAAAACTGAGAGGTGAAGGAATTTCTTCTTCCAGGGAATGTCTGGAATTCTCTATCACTGCCCCCACCCCAGAGAGTTGTGGAGGCTTGATCACAGAAAGTATTTAAAGAGGAGGGAGGGAGATGGATGTGTGAAAAGCTGGGGAGTTGAGGGCTATCAGGAGCTGGCAGTGAAGAGGCGTTGAGCCTAGGGGCAGATTCACCACGGTCTTGTTGAATGGTGGGGGCAGGTTCGAGGGGCTGAATGGCCTTCTCCTGCCCCTATTTCTTATGGCAGTAACATTTGATCATAGCCATGTTTAATTAATAACATACAATATCACCTTTTCAGAGACTGCAAATGTGTTGCCTATCTGGAACCAGCTGCACTCTTTTCTCAAGGAGCTAATATGTAGCTGGTCTTTGGCTTGCTTCAGTGCTGGCAAAATTGCCAGATGCTGGCAATTACTGAGCAGACAATTACTTATGTTATATAATATTTTAGTGTCGTGTAAATCAAAGACAAGATCAGGATCTGTACTCAGGAGAAATTGTGTCTCCGAAAACTGGGATTCGTTAGCATTATTGCTTCCACATTAACATTCTTTCATGGGATATGTCAAGGACAGCATTTCTAACCCCTTCCCAGTTGCTCCTCAAACTGAGTAGCTCACTCAGCCATTTCAGAGAGCAGTTAAGATCCAACCCCATTGCTCTGGGTCTGGAGTCACATGTAGGCCAGACTAAGTAAGGACGGCAGATTTCCTTCCCTAAAGGATATTAGTGAACTAGATAGGGTCAATTGACAATGGTGTCATGGTTGTCATTAAGGCTAACTTGTAATTTTGGATTAATCTTGTTGGAATTTTGAACCTGTGTCCTAGAGAGTAGTTTACACACTCTGTATATGAAAGTTTAGCAACACACCTACTATGCTGCCATTTCTTCTCCCTCCTGCTTATCCCCTCCTTGGATATCAGAATTTTACCCGGAGAATGAGATATAGAGTCATTGAGATGTACAGCACGGAAACAGACCCTATAGTCCAACTTGTCCATGCTGACCAGATATCCTAAATTAATCTCGTCCCATTTGCCAGCACTTGGCCCAAAACCCTCTAAACCTTTCCTATTCATATACCCATCCAGATGCCTTTTAAATGTTGTAACTGTACCAGCCTCCACCATTTCCTCTGGCAGCTCATTCCATACACTTACCACCCTCTGCGTGAAAAAGGTGTGCCCCTCAGGTCCCTTTTAAATCTTTCCCCTCTCACCATAAACCTATACCCTCTAGTTCTGGACTCCCCCACACCAGGGAAAAGACATTGTCTATTAACCCTAACCGCGCCCCTCATGATTTTATAAACCTCTATAAGGTCACCCCTCAGCCTCCGATGCTCCAGGGAAAACAGCCCCAGCCTGTTCAGCCTCTCCCTGTAGCTCAAACCCTCCAACCCTGGCAACATCCTTGTAAATCTTTCTGAACCCTTTCAAGTTTCACAAAATCCTTCCTATAGCAAGGAGACCAGAATTGATTGATTGAAAGGTTCTTGCACTTGGGGAGATACTCAAGGGGCATTAATAGAAAAGTAGATTCCTGACCAAAGGTCTGAGCAATGGCTTGGAGATCTCCGGCATGAGAAACGATTAGATGCAAGTCCCTAATAGTAAGCCTCTTACTATCGAGACGTGTGTTCAAATCCCACCACAGCAGTTGTTGAGGCTGAAATTCAATTCACAAATCTGAAAAATGAAACAAATCTTGGTAATTCTGACCTTGAACCATATTGTTAGAAACCCATCTGATTCACTCATGCCTACTGGAATAGATACTGAATAAGATAAGAGGCCAGGGTGTTGGGACCAGTATATAAGCATGGATAGAGGTTTGGCTAACCAGTAGAAGACAGAGAGTTGGGATAAGGGACACACTTTCATGATGGCAACCTGTAACTGATGGAGTCCCACAGGCATCTGCAGTGGGGCCACAGTGACACTCCATCTTTGATGAGGAAAGTAAATATACTGTAACAGCATGCTTATGGAAAGCACAAAAATAAGTGGAAGTCGAGTGGTAAGGATGAAACACAGCAGTAGGTTAACAGGCAGGTTAAGTGAGTGGGCAAAAACCTGGCAGATCAGATGGAATATAATGTGAGAAAACATGAAGTTATGCACTTTAGCAGGAAGAATAGAGGAGCTGAATATTATTTAAATGGAGAAAGACTGCAGAAAGCTACAGAGCAGAGAGATTTGGGAATCCTCATCCATGAATCACAAAAAGCTAGCATCCAAATCCAGCGGGGAATAGGGAAGGCCAAGGGAATGTTGCTCTTTATTCCAAAGGGAATGGAGTATAAAACTCAGGAGGATTTGCTAAAACTATACAAGACACCAGTCAGACCACAGTGGGAATACTGTGAACAGTTTTGGGTCCCCTTACCTGAGGAAAGACAGACGGACAATGGAGGCAGCCCAGAGAAGGTCCACTCGGCTGATCCCGGGTATGGAGGGACTGTCCCATGAGGAGAGGTTGAGGAGGTTGGGCCTGGACTCATTGGGGTTTAGAAGAATGAGAGGTGACCTTATTGTAACATCCAGGATTCCCTGGGGGACTTGACAGGGGGGATTGTGGAGAGGTTGTTTCCCCTTGTGGGAGAGAGTCTAGGACCAGAGGGTACAATCTCAGAATAAGGGGTCACCCATTGCAGACAGAGATGAGGAGGAATTTCTTCTCTCAGAGGGGAGTGAATCGGTGTAATTCTTTCCCACAGAGGGCTGTCGTGGCTGGGTCAGTGAGTATATTCAAGGCTGAGACAGAGAGATGTTTAATCAGGAAGGGGAATGGAGGGGTGATGGGGAAAAGGCAGGAGAGTGGAGTTGGGGATTATTTTTCTTTGTTCACCTGTATGACGGTGCTGGGCCCAGCATTTATTGCCCATCCCTAGTTGCCCCCTTGAGAAGGTGGGGGTGAGCTGCCTTCTTGAACCGCTGCAGTCCATGTGCTGTAGGTAGACCCACAATGCCCTGAGGGAGGGAATTCCTGGATTTTGACCCAGTGACACTGAAGGATTGTCAGATCAGCGACAATCTCATTGAATAGCATAGCTGACACACTGGGCTGAATGGCCTTCTTCAATTCCTACATCTCATGGTTATCGCTGTCAACTCCACACTGCAAAGTACCAATACTATGAGGCGGGCTGGAAACTCAGCATTGGATACAGCAAAAGGACAGGGCTATAAACCAAAACACCAACCATGGAGCACACCATGACTCAGAGAGTTAATAAAAGCCCAGTAATTTTAGCATCATGCGAGGTGGGCAGCTAATCCCTATTTGCAGAAGCTGGGAAGTTCCACACCCAGACTGACAGAACAGACTAAAATTATATACACACTGAATAATGTATCAAAGCACTGAGACACAGATACTGAGAGTGTGGTGTGTGAAAAACATGAAGTACAGAATCAGTTCACATGAAATAAAAATATCCTTTTGCGACCATATTAGAGTCCAATGTGCGTGGCCATTGGTGGAGTTTAGGAATCACAAAACTCTTCCCCACCTACTCTTGCATGTGCAAACATACAGAAATGATTATGAGCTTAAAGCCTTCCTTAATCAAAAGGGACATTGCAATTGCCTCTTTCATTAAACTTAATTGCAGATATTAATTACACTACCACAGATACTCTCCTGGGATATGGGTGTCTCTGGCAAGGCCATTATTTCTTACCTATCCCTAACTTTGCTTGAACTGAGTGGCTTGCTCACCCCCACAACCTTCGAATCTCTTCCTGATTACAAATCCCTCTGTCTCAGCCTTGAGTACACTTACTGACCCAGCCCCGACAGCCCTCTGTGGGAAAGACTTCCACAGACTCACTCCCCTCTGAGGGAAGAAATTCCTCCTCATCTCTGACTGCAATGGGTGACCCCTTATTCTGAGATTGTAACCTTGGGTCTGAGGCTCTCCCATGAGGGGAAATAGCTCCTTTTGAATTTCAGAGTGTTCAATTCCCAATGCAAGTTTGCCTTGCAACGTCAATCAACAAAGCACAAGGTCCGGGCTGCAAAGCGACTATCAATCATTCAAAACGGTGGCAATCTGCTCATCAAACTGTATCACACTTCATGGCCAAACACCACCTTGATGAGGCAGCAGAGGAGGAAAAAAGAGGAGTTAAGTCCTAAATAAAAAAACCGAAAGACCTGCGGATCCTCAGAACTAATGGTAGCTCAGAAAATGTTGAAGTTTAGGCAGAAGAGAGGGTGGGGCGGAGGGGTAAGGACTAAACAATAGGTGGGGATAGATCCCAAAGAGAGAGAAGAACAGTTGGACAAAGGAGAGGATGACGATCTGGCTGGGAGGGTGAATAGATGTTAATGGAGACTGTTAGTGGCTAACAATGGGCTGTGTGTAATAGCAGACCATGCGGTAACAAGGCATGGCGTGTGGTGGGAGTTGAGGTAAGGACATGGGAGTACTAAAGCCTTAAAGTTATCGAACTCAATATGGCGTCCAGAGGGCTGCAGGGTCCCCCAAGCAGAATTGAGGTGCTGTTCTTCCAGCTTGCACTGAGCATCGCTGGAGCACTGCAGCAAGCCTGAGACAGAGCTGTTGGCCAGGGATCAGGGTGGGGTGTTAAAGTGACAGGCAACTGGAAGCTCAGGGTCTTGTCTGTGGGCAGAAGCGGAGTCCCAGTCTGCGTTTTGGCTCCCCGCTGTAGAGGAGAGCACATTGTGAGCAGCGAGTGCAGCAGGCTAGATTGTGGGAAGTACAGGTAAAGTGCTGCTTCATTTGGAAGGGGTGTTAGGCCCTTAAGTTCACCAGATCCCACCACTTCATGGGATGTGCAGTGCCAAATGTGTGGTCTGTGTGGTGAGAATCATCCTGCTCAGTCACATAAAAACCCACAGCAGAAACTCATCACCCTGAGTAGACGTCAGCCTTGAATCGAAGGACAGCCAATGATGAATAATTTTGCGTCAGTCAACTTATTTGTGTTTCATATTTTACAGGACTAAAATGATTAATTAATTATGTGGAAGTAGGTAATTCAGTGAATTCTCAAACAGGAGTTGTTGGATATTCCATATGTGTATGCTGCAAGCCTCTTACGACTTGATAAAAGCAGTTTGTTTTATCTTAATTTGAATTTTATTTCCCAGATGAAGCTCATAACTTAATAACATCGACTATTTACAGCCAAATCATGTCGTGTGGAAATTGTCACATAAGGCAATGGTTCTGAAAGGGTTAATGTTGAAGACTGCATTAACTCCGCCCATTCTGATGATACCACACCAACTTAGGTAGGGGGTAGGATCTTGTGGAATCCCATGGTCTCCTCATAGTCTTAGCAACAAGGTCTAGTGTTATTTCTAACCAATCTCTTTGGACGTGGTATCTCTGGGGCAGGTGGAACTTGAACTCAGATCTTCTGGCTCTCATGTAGGGACATTACTACTCCAACACAAGACCCTACTAACAAAGTTTGGGAGAAGATTTGTAGCTCGGGTGCTTGTTGTTGTGGTTCTGTTCGCCGAGCTGGGAATTTGTGTTGCAGACGTTTTGTCCCCTGTCTAGGTGACATCCTCAGAAGTAGGTGACGCTACTATTATAGGACAAGCCAAACAGAGAACAGCCAGGGAATTCCTAGAGGCATGGCACTCATCCACAGATTCGATCAATAAGCACATCGACCTGGACCCAATATTCCGGCCACTACAGTGGACAGCTGAAACAGACAACCGGAAGCAGCAGGGACAGGCCACTATAAATGCCGGAGGAAAGATCACAGAAGCGCTTCACAGGAGGCTCCCAAGCACTGAGGATGTCACCTAGACAGGGGACGAAACGTCTGCGACACAAATTCCCAGCTCGGCGAACAGAACCACAACCATACTAACAAGGTCAGAAGCTGTGGGTGGCATGGTGGCTCAGTGGTTAGCCCTGCTGCCTCAGCGTGTTAGTGGCTTGGGTTCAATTCCACCCTTGGATGACCATCTGTGTGGAGTCTGCACATTCTCCATGTGCCCGGGTGCTCCGGTTTCCTCCCACAGTCCAAAGATGTTCAGGTTAGGTGGATTGGCCAGCGTTGATCATGGAAGGTTGGTGTGGACTCAATGGGCCAAATGGCCTGCTTTCCACACTGTAGGGATTCCACATTTTAACTCATTGATATCATGCAATAAAAATACTTTCTCAGACAAATGTTACTCCTTGTTAAGGCTCACCAGTGTTTTTGTTTTAAATATAGAATCCCTACAGTGCACAAAGAGACCATTCAGGCCATCAAGTCGACACCAACTCTCCTAAAGGTCATCCCCACCCCCATAATTAGAATGGCCAATCCACCCTAACCCTCATATTTTTGGGCTGTGGGAGGAAACCCACACAGACATGGGGAGAACATGTAAACTCTATGCAGAGGGTCCCTGGTGGTGGGAGGCAACAGCACTAACCACTGGGCCACCATGCCACTGCAAACCAAAGGGGTGATTCTTAAACTGAGTCAAAGAACAAGGATGGTGGTAGCATCCCTCATCTGAAAAATACTGTGGGAATCACTCCCAGGCATTTGTAATCAGTGAATGATGGGTGGGGACAATGGTTCAATGTACATAATGTGGAGGCAGCATTACAAGGACATAAAGGTAAAGTTACCATAGTCAGACCCATTAGAGAGAGTTGGCAGGTGGTGGTTTAACCTGAGGGTCACCATGCCTCAGGCGAGGGGAGAGGTTGAGGAGCGTCCGTCACAGTAACCACAGGCAGTGTGGGAATTGAACCCACGCTATTAGCGTCACAAACCAACCAACTGAGCTAATCAGCCACCTGATAGGGCCACACACAGCACACAGGCAGGCCTGATAGAACCATTTCTTGTGGGCACCTCCTACCACAGAAATGATTTTAAATGATATTGATGTTTAACCAATGAGATGGTAGGGTGGTCCTTTGGTTAGAGACAGAAAGAACTGCAGATGCTGGAATCCAAAACAGACGGCAGGAGGCTGGGAGAACACAGCAAGCCAGGCAGTATCAGGGGGTGGAGAAGTTGACATTTTGGGTGTAACCCTTCCAGCCTTCTGTCTGTCTATTTAGGTCATTTGGGGTTGCCGAATCTTCAGTGCTTTAGACGTTCTGGAGGTTAAAGGCACTACATAAATGCAAGTTATTGTTACGATTACAAACACTGCAAAATTATTGCTGGGATTGCTAATAAGTCAAATACAAATTATGAGATCCAATTATGTTTATTAAGTACAGTAGGCAGTACACTAAACACAATCCAATCTATGCCAGAAGTATTTTACCGCTGTTTATTCTGAATCGAAAGATGGATTTTCTTCAGATTAGTTTGACACATCCTCAATAACAGACTTTGTCAAATGAGAAAGAAAGCTGTCTTCACCAGCAAGGAGGTCTTTTCTTCAGGGATGGTGTTCTTTATATGTCTGACACTGACTGAATGCCTCTCTTCTGTTTTGTGAGTAAAAAGGATGCGAAACTAGAAAAATACACAGGAGGGCCTATTCCAGATTTGTTTTGTCAGATGGTTCAGTGCCTCGAACATGAACTGACCTACTGATTATATAAATAGGATAATAACAGAGTTCGACAGTTTGGCAGCTGCCTGAGGCTTCCCACAATGCCTTTTTGCTGCTAAAAGGAGCACTACCCAATTCACCTTGAATTGTAAGCAGGTCAATTGTGCTTTTTTAAGAGTGTCATTAACAGTAACAGGACCTTTTCTTTATTCAGTCAGGGGAGGCGGACATCACTGGCTGGGCCCGTCCCTAATTGCCCCCTTGAGAAGGTGGGGGTGAGCTGCCATCTTGAATCGCTACAGTCCATGTGCTGTGGGTTGACCCACAATGCCCTGAGGGAGGAAATTCCAGGATTTTGACCCAGTGACACTGAAGGAACGGCGATATATTTCCAAGTCAGGATGGTGTGGGGCTCGGAGGGGAACCCCCCACCCTTGTCCTTCTCGATGGAAGTGGTGGTGGGTTTGGAAGGTGCTGTCTGAGGATCTTTGGTGAATTCCTGCAGTGCCTCTTGTAGATGGTACACACTGCTGCTACTGAGCGTCGGTTGGGGAGGGAGTAGATGTTTGTGGATGTGGTGCCAATCAAGCGGCTGCTTTGTCCTGGATGGTGTTGAGCTTCTTGAGTGTTGTTGGAGCTGCCCCAATCCAGGGGCAAGTGGGGAGTATTCCATCACCCTCCTGACTTGTGCCTTGTAGATGGTGGGACAGGCTTTGGGGAGACAGGAGGGGAGTTACTTGCTGCAGGATTCCTAATCTTTCCTCTGCTCTTGTAGCCACTGTATTTGTATGGCTGGTCCAGTTGAGTTCCTGGTCAATGGTAACCTCCAAGGTGTTGATAATGGGGGATTCCGTGATGGTAACACCATTGAATGTCAAGGGTCAGTAGTTAGGTTGTCTGTTATTGGAGATAGTGATAATCTGGCATATCTGTAGTGTGAATGTTACTTGCCACTTGTCAGCCCAAGTCAGAATATTGTCCAGATCTTGTTGCAGTTGAACATGAACTGCTTCAGTATCTGTGGAGTCACGAATCATGCTGGATATTGTGCAATCATCAGTGAACATCCCCCACTTCTGACCTTATGATGGAGGGAAGGTCATTGATGAAGCAGCTGAAGATGGTTGGCCCAGGACACTACTCTGAGGGACTCCTGCAGAGATGTCCTGGAGCTGAGATGACTGACCTCCACCAACCACAACCATCTTCCTATGTGCCAGGTATGACTCCAACCAGCAGCGAGTTTAGCTCCTGATATCCGATGATTCCAGGTTTGGGTGGGCTCCTTGAAGCCACACTCGATCGAATGATATCAAGGGCTGTCGCTCTCACCTCCCCTCTGGAATTCAGGTCTTTTTCCATGTTCAATCCAAGGCTGTAATGAGGTCAGGAGCTGAGTGGACCTGGCTGAACGCAGTCTGTTCCCAAACTGAGACTCATTTTATTAAAACCCTTGAAAGTGAATGTTGAACTTTGGATTCTGAAATCAGATGTTGCACAACACATTGACTAGTTGTGAGATCATAATAACTGCCAGTAAATTTGCCCTTGACCACATTGAGATCATGGAAAAGTTAAATGACAAGACTGCGTTCCTGCTGATGGTTATCCTTACTGTTTTATTGGTTCCTCGAGGGCATTACAATTTTGGATCTTGCACATTAATATAACATTCCATTCTCTCATTACTTCGGACCCTTAAGATATATTTTTAGACAGGAACAGTGATTGGACTTATCATGGTTGCAATAACTGTAACACGAAAGGCCAATTTTAACACTGAACCCAGCTCAGGCTCATCAGCTACGAGTTTCCTCTCTTGACTGGCTTTAAGGGCCTCAGTAAAAGGAGGGTTTAGTAGTCTCAGTGTCGTTCAGAATAAGTAATAACTCTGACATTCTCCATAAATCTGGGATATAAAGCTAGCCTCCATCATGATGACCAAGGTAGCGATCATCATTGGTTGGGAAAATGCAGCGAGGGAAGAAAATCTGACATCTTTTCCCAGTCTGGCCTACACGTGACTCCAGACCCCCACCCCCACACAGCCAATGTGGCTAACTCTTTAAATGCCCTCTGAAATGGCCAAGCAAGTTACTCAGTTGCATCAACAATGCAACAAGGTAAAACAGGAGAGACTGTTCTATTTCAGAAAGCCAAATGGTGAGGAATAGAGACAAAACACAGAAATTACTGGAGGAACTCAGCAGGTCTGGCACCATCTGTGGAGAGAGAAATAAGACGAAATGTTTGCAACAAAAACTTCCAGCTCGGCGAACAGAACCACAGCAACGAGCACCCGAGCTACAAATCTTCACACAAACTTTGAAGAGAAATAAGAGTGAAGATTTCAAGTCCAGTGGTCCGTCATCAGAAAAGAAAAATAAACATAGAATTCACACCCATTTTTACATCTTTTTCTTTTTCACCTCCATTAACAATCCCTTTTCCTTCACCAGTATAAAAGAGATATTTTCCAACACGTTGCAGTTCTGAAGGAGTCATACTGGTCTCAAAACAGAGCACTGTGAACAGGAATCTCTGTTTACACAGGAAAGTTCTTCAGCAGTGTTGAAACATGAGGATAAATGAGAGCCGAGAGATTGACAATGTCAGGTGTTAAAGTTGACAGCTGAAAATGTGTTGCTGGAAAAGCGCAGCAGGTCAGGCAGCATCCAAGGAGCAGGAGAATCGACGTTTCGGGCATAAGCCCTTCTTCAGGATGCCTTCCTGTTAAAGTTGACATCCCTGTTATCTCATTTTGAGATGATTTCTGATTCAATCTTCGCAGTTCTGATTGCAAATCGTCCAGTGAACGTAGCCGCCGCTGAAGAGATCTTGGGGGATTCTTCACGGTCCTTAGGTGAGTCTTTTGAAGAAGTGAATCCTTACACTTCCTGATGACTCCCCCCATCTCCACAGCATAAGAATCTCCAGTTCCCACTGTCTTTCTGTTGCAATGGAATAATGAGAGCTCTGAGCTCTCCACCAGCCTTTCTTCCTCAGATCTTCTCAACACCAGTGAGTAACGTGAAAGAGGTAAAATTAAAAGGCATCCAGTTCAGCAAAATGTCTTCATCCTGATACGGCAGCCACCTGCCAGTGCTATTGCAATTAAGGTTAGCAAAGTAGACACCAACAACATGGCTTCAATTCCCACATCCAGCTGGGGTTACCATGAAGGACCCTCCTTCTCAACCTTACACTGATGAAAGGCTTATGCCCGAAACGTTGATTCTCCTGCTCCTCGGATGCTGCATGACCTGCTGTGCTTTTCCAGCACCACTCTCTCGACACTGAGGTGTGGAAACCCTCAGGTTAAACCACCATCATTCATCGCTGTTGAACGAGACAGTACGACCTTTGGGTGATATTGTTATTACTCCAACTCTTTTGGTTTCAGCTGCTGGAAGTGTAGTTCCAAAATCAGCATTCAGGCAATCCCACTCAGTTTTGAATGGCTTGCTCAGTTAGAATGGAGAAATCTTGAACTAGTGCATGATCACTTTTAGCAGTGGGACGGGGGCTGGTATGGACAGAGGTGGGAGATGAAGGATTGATCAGTGTGGAAATAGTTCCAATCTTAAGCAAAATACTTAGGTTAAATGTTTCATATTAAGGAAGTATTTTTAGGAGGTTGTGGAAGGGTTTAATACATACACAATCTTCTGAAGATCAACTGTGGTGTCTCCTGATACAGTTGTACGGAAACAGACCCTTCGGTCTGACCAGTCCATACCGACCCTAATCCCAAACTAAACTAGTCCCACCTGCCCGCCCTTGGCCCATCTCCCTCCAAACCTTTCCTATTCATGTCCTGATCCAAATGTCCTTTAAACATTGTAACTGTCCCCACATCCACCACTTCCTCAGGAAGGTCATTCCGCACATGAACCACTCTCTGTGTAAAATAATTGCCCTCAGGTTTTTTTTAAATCTCTCACCTTAAAAACATGCCCCCGAGTCTCAAATTTCCCACCCTTGGGAAAAGACACCTGTCATTTACCTTATCTGTACCCCTCATGATTTTATAAACCTCGATAAGGTCATCCCTCAACTTCCTATACTCCAGGGAAAGAAGTCCCAGCCTATCCTTATAACTCAAACCCTCTATTCCCTTCAACATCCTGATAAATCTCTTCTGAAATCGCAGAAGATGCAACACTCGCCTAGTCACCTCCTCACTGCCCCAAAACGCACCTTCCGGGTAAAGCAGAATTTCATTTGTACTCTTTTTAGTCTAGTCTAAGGCATTTGCTGCTCTCAATGTGGTCTCCTTTACAAATGTCAGACAAAATGTGGATTTGGTGACCGCTTTGCAGAACACCCCTTCTGCCATTTGGAACGACCCCGACCTCCCAGTTGGTTGCTATTTCCATAAACCACCTTGCTCTCTCAAGGCGAGCATACTGAATGGCTTGGACAGAGTGGATGTTGGGAAGATGGTTCCATTGGTAGGAGAGACTAGGACCGGAGGGCACAGCCTCAGAGTAAAGGGAAGACCTTTTAGAATGGAGATAAGGAGAAACTTCTTCAGCCAGAGAGTGGGGAATCATTGCCACAGAAGGCTGTGGAGGCCAGGTCATTGAGTATACTTAAGGTTCTTGATTGTCAAGGAGATGAAAGGTTACAGGGAGAAAATGGAAGGATGGGGTTGAGAAACGTATCAGCCATGATTGAATGGTGGAGCAGACTGGATGGGCTGAATGGCCTAATTTCTGCTCCTGTGTCTTATGGCTAACATCTCCATCTGGGTTTCCTACAGTGTTCCAACAAAGCTCAATGCAAACTCAAGGAACAGCATCTCAGACATGTTACAACTTTCAGGACTCAACATGAAGTTCAACAACTTCGGGCCCAAAGCACCATTTTGAAATTTATGCCCCTCTCTGCTTTCAGTCAGAGCTCATCTTTACTGTCATAGAGTCATACAGCATAGAGTCAACAGACCCTTCAGTCCAACCAGTCCATGCCGACCCTCATTCTAAACTAAACAAGTCCCTGCTCCTGGTTCATATCCTTCAAACCTTTCCTATTCCTGCACTTATCCAAATGTCTTTTAAACGTTGAAACTATACCCACATCCACCACTCTCTGTGTAAAAAAATTGCCCATATCTTTTTTAACTCTTTCTCCTCTCACCTTAAATATGTCCCCTAGTCTTGGAAATTCCCCCGCCCTAGGGAAAAGACACCTGCCATCCACCTTATCCATATCCCTCATGATTTTATAAACCTCGATAGAGTCACCTCTCAACCTCCTATGCTCCAGTGAAAAAACTCCCAGCCTTTCTTTACAACTCAAAAACCTCCATCCCGGCATTTTCTTGGTAATTTTTTTTCTGAACCCTCTCCAGTTTAATAATATCCTTCCTGTAACAGGGCGACCAGAACTGGACACAGTTCTCCAGAAGAGGCCTCACCAATGTCCTGAACAACCTCAACATGACGTCCCAACTCCTACACTCAAAGGACTGAGCAATGAAGGCCAGTGTGCTACACACCTTCTTAACCCCCCCGTCTATATGTGATACAAACTTCAAAGGATGATGTACCTGCACCCGAAGGTCTCTCTTTTCTACAACACTACCCAGGGCCCTGCTTTTAATTGTCTAAGTCCTGCCCTTGTCTCATGTTCTATAACGCCTTTGATTGCCAATCTCTTTGAGCCTTTCCCTGACCTGCCCTCTTCTTCAGCTTACCCTTTTTAACAGCACAAAACCCAGCGCTCTTCCACCTCTCCTCAGTTCTGAAGAACTGTAATGCTGGACTCGAAACTTCAAGGCTGAATTTCGGTCCACAGATACTGCCATACCTGCTGGGTTTCACCAGCACTGTCTCGGTTTTCAATTGCTGCTTTTACTTCCTATTCCTGCTGAGGGAAAAAAACAAAGGTGACTCTTTTCTCCTTTGATCTGCGTGCTGAGGTACCTAGATGTGGGAATTTCACTGGCGGGAGTGGAGTCTTAAAAAGGTGAATAGCACTAGCCACCAGCTGAGCTGTAGCTCAGGATGGCTGCCGTACGTGCATACAGAAAGAGGCCCTTCGGCCCATTGAGTCTGCACTGCTCTTCTGAAGGGTGTCCCAACCGGATGCACCCTATACCCATAAGCAAAAAATTCAGCTGGCTATCCTGCTGATTGGTGCCCTTGAGAAAACATAACCAGGTTGGTAACTTCCCGAAGATACACGGCTTGAGGAATTTTTGTGTGTCAGCACAAAACTGCTGGGATTGATTATTAAAAGGGCTTGATGTTCAATCATGCTTGTTTCCATGTGTTGCTGAAATTTCTTTCAATTTACTATTCATAATTTAAAAAAGCACCTCATTACAGAACTAGAAAGGAATACAGCATGATTGCAATCACAGTGCAACAGATAATTACATAAGCATAAACCAAAAGAACTGCGGTTGCTGGAAATCCGAAATAGAAAGTGCCGGAAAAGCTCGGCAGGTCTGGCAGCATCTGCAGAGAGAAATCAGAGCTAAGCGTGAAGCGTAAACTCTGATTTCTCTTCACAGATACTGCCAGACCTGATGAGCTTTTCCAGCAATCTCTGTTTCTTTTAAACAGACAACTACGGTTGATTTAAGCTGCGAAGTCAAAATCAAGGGCCTAAAGTTGCAGGACGTGGTCCAGTTTGGAAACAGCAGGAGGGAAGACAAGATCCATCTCGAAGCAACAGTTTGTTGGAGATCTCAAGCAAAGTCAAGGAGTTCCAGGATTTTTGAAGAAAGACTGATTTCAGAATCTGAGGTGCAGGTCTTAAGTAGAACTGAGGTAAACCTATTGTTGCAGACCTGATCACTCAAGTTATTTGCATTTAAAAACGGTCTAAACAGCAGCCCCTCAGCTGCTCCTGATGCATTTAAGTCGGTTTTTGAAATAAAAAAGTTTGTTCTGTAAGTTGCTGTCTGTCTCCGAAGCCTGGATGTAACGCAATCTTTGGTAAAGTATCTCATTTTGAGTTTTCTTTGTCCAAGGCATGGTGATTTTCGAGGCGTGATCGATCATGACATCACTGCAGGAGCCAACATGGAGTTGGCCCAAACCGTCCACAAAGAATTCTGGAGCGAAAGAGAAAAGAGGCAAAGCAGCTGGTCAGGCAAGCGACGGTCTGAACTGGGACTTGCGTCCATTCTCATTCTCATAGTTTGAACCCAGGCCATTCACAACATGGTGTCTGATTGGGTCATGGATCTTGAGCATGTTCCCCCCCGCCGTGAAAGTAGGGAAGAAGGGACGGTGGGAGAGAGGGGGAGGCGATAGGGGTGGTATTAAAGCAGAACGAGATTCGCTCACATCAAGCCTGTGACCCATAGCGGGCATTTGCCCACCCCCTTGGTTTGAATCCAGGCCATTCTCACTTGCCTGCTTTTGCCCCATATCCCTGTAAACTTTCCCCTTGCTGTTAAACCTTATAACTGTACCCGCTTCTACCACTTCCTCTGGCAGCCCATTCCACACACACACCACCCTGTGTGAGAAAACGTTGCCCTTAGGTCTCTTTTATATCTTTCCCCTCTCACCCTACACCTATTCCCTCTAGTTCTGGACTCCCCGACCCCAGGGAAGAGACTTTGTCTATTTATCCTATCCATGCCCCTCATGATTTTATAAACCTCTATAAGGTCACCCCTCAGCCTTCGACGCTCCAGGGGAAAAAGCATTAGCCTATTCAGCCTCTCCCTGTAGCTCACACCCTCAAAGCTCTTGTCGATCTTTCTTTCGCCCTTTCCAGTTTAATAACATCCTTCTTTGGTGGGCCAAATGGCCTCTTTCCTTAATGTAGGGATTCTGAGAGCTGGGATGGTAGTCTGGCCCCGAAAATCAGGCCGGGCCTCGTTCTTAACCTGCCGAGGGCGGTGGGGTGGGATGGTTTCTCCGATATGTTTTTACTTCTATGCCATCAGCTAACAGTTCACTTTGAGGGCCTGAAAGCGCAAATCAGCCTTCACTCACCCAAATGTCCCTGTCTTGTTAAATGTGGATCAAATCCAACTTGCTGCAACTTTTCCGTTCGGGCAAGGAAGAAGTTGATGACAGCATCTGTGACGACACAGTTAGGGAAGCCTTCCACAGCATGGTAGTATCCCGGGCGAATTCTAAGGCAGTCTCCCTCCTTCCCGCCAGCTTGCACACTGAGTTTGTGGAGAAACGTGGCTGAGTATGTTGTCACCTCTCGCACTGAGCCTCCGACCTGGAACAGATCGAAAAACAGCTCTACATTGCAGTGGCAAAGTCGGAGATTTGGATATGGATAGGTTAGGCCAAGGGGCCACAATTTGGCAGCTGCAGTTTAACACGGATAACGGTGGTCAGAGGAATGGAAAGGCAACTTATTATTCCAATGGACAGAGACTTAAGGGTGCTTTGGTGCAGAGGGATCGGGGTGTGCTTTGTGCACGAAACACAGAAAACTAGTCTGCAGGTACAGCAGGAAGGCACGTGGAATTTTAACAGCCGAAGGAGCGGAGTATAAAAGAAGTGTTGCTGCAACTGTACCAGTGAGGGCTGGTGAGCTCAGGAATATCAGATTTAAAACAGAGCTGAGGAGGAATTACTGCTCTGAAAGGGTCGTGAGTCTATGGAATTCATTCCCCCAGAGTGCAGTGGTTGCTGGGATGGAGACACACAGATTTTTAATGGGTTGAAGGGTGATGGAGAGCGGGCAGTAAAGTGGAGTTGAGGCCAAGATGAGATCAGCCATGATTGTCACAAATGGCACAGCTAGCTCGAGGGGCTGAATGGCCTGCTCCTGCTTTTAGTTCTTAGGTACAAAAGGATGATTTTGAAGCCATGTTATCAGCATGGGCTCCACAGTGGAAATGGAGTGGAGTGAGAACAATCAAAAGCACAGGCTTTCTCTGTCTGTACACTTCACCAAGTGACGGAATGTGAGCGTACAGTTCCGAAGGGTCTGCTAACATTATCGAACAATGTACATTATCGGCCACTGTGGTAGCAAAAACAGGAAGGTGGATTATTCTCTGAGTGGCGAGAGATTGGGAAAGGGGGAGGTGCAGTGGTGAGACCTGGGTGCCCTTGTGCACCAGTCACTGTAAGTAAGCCTGCAGGGGGCAGCAGGAGGTGGCAAAGGTCAATGGGATGTTGGGCCTTCATAGTGAGAGGGTTCGCGTACAGGAGCAGGGATGTCTTGCTGCAGTTGGACAGGGCCTTGGTGAGACCACACCTGGAGTATTGTGTGCAGTTTGGGTCTCCTTATCTGAGGAAGGATGTTCTGGTGATGGAGGGAGTACAGCAAAGGTTTCCCAGACTGATTCCTGGGATGGCAGGACTGACGTATGAAGAGAGACTGAATCAGTTAGGACTATATTCACTGGAGTTTAGAACAAGGGTAGATCTAATAGAAACCTATAAAATGCTATCAGGACTGAACAGGGTAAACACATAGAAG
Organism: Chiloscyllium plagiosum; assembly: GCF_004010195.1. Classification (NCBI taxonomy): domain Eukaryota; kingdom Metazoa; phylum Chordata; class Chondrichthyes; order Orectolobiformes; family Hemiscylliidae; genus Chiloscyllium; species Chiloscyllium plagiosum. The sequence goes on from NC_057752.1 coordinate 13,526,237, forward strand.
GATGTTCCCAATTTTGGGGGAATCCAGAACCAGAGGGTCACAGTTTAAGGAGACAGGGGAGGCCATTTCGGACTGAGCTGAGGAGAAATGTCTTCACCAAAGAGTGAGAAGCCTGTGGAATTCTCTGCCACAGAAAGCAGTTGAAGCCAAAACATTGAATGTTTTTAAGAAGGGGTTAAATATAGTTCTTAGAGCTAAAGGGATCAAAGGGTATGGGAACAGGGAACTGAGTTGGATGATCAGACATGGTCGTATTGAATGGGGGGAGCAAGTTTGAAGGGCTGAATGGTCTACTCCTGCTCCTATTTTCTATGTTTCAACATAAATTGGAAGTTGTCAAGAGGCAGTGTCTCTTGTGATACGGCTATTATTTGACACAGGGGGATTGAGCTCACTATATCCAATGTCGTTTTCTCAAGAATGTCCACCATTTTCTCCAGCTTGGTGTCTGCAGCGAAGATGAAGTCATCGTCGACCCAGAGCAGATACTTTGTTCTGACCTGGGAGACTGCCAAGTTCCGCCCAGCAAACCAGCCCTGGGGAGATAAGCAACGATGAATTGAAGCAACAGCAATGAGATACTGACCACCCCCTCACTTAACCAGAGTCTGTCTCTGCCTTCAAATTATTCAAAGACACTGCTTGCACCTCCATTTCAGGAGTTCCGAACCCTCTCAAACATCTGAGAGAAAAATAATGGTCTCATTTTTGTTTCAAATGGGAGACCCCCTGAGTTGTAAATAACGACCCCAATTTTACTTTGTTTCACAAGAGGAAATAAATATCTTGCTTTTCTGAACTCCAGTGGATACAAGCCAAACCTGTCCAACCTTTCCTCATTCTAGGCTAAGTATTGGTCTCAACTGCCTCCAATGCCTTTCTATCCTTTCTTAATCCTGTACACAGTGCTCCTGTCTGTGTGGAGGTTGCACATTCTCCCAGTGTCTGTGTGGGTTCCTCCCACAGTCTAAAGATGTGCAGGTTAGGGTGGATTGACCATGCTAAATTGTCCTATAGTGTCCAGGGATCTGTAGGTTAGGTCCATTAGTCGGGGTAAATGTAGGGTAAGGGAATGGGTCTGGGTGGGCTACTCTTCGGAGGGTCAGTGTGGACTTGTTGGGCCGAATGGCCTGTTTCCACACTGTCAGGATTCTATGATTCTATGTAGTCTCACCACTGTCCTGTATAACTGGAGCATAACCTCCCTACTCGTGTCCAATTCCCCTCACAATAAACTGTAGCATTCTATGAACTTTCCTGATGTGCCTGTGATCTAACCTTCTGTAGTTTATGCACTAGGATACCCAGATCTGTCTGCATCTCAGAGTTCTGCAATCTCTCACCATTTAGATAATATCCTTCTTTTTTATTCTTCCTGCCAATATTATCTGCCATTTGTCACATATTTGCCCACTCACTTGCCCTTCCTATACCTTTTTGTAACCACCTTGTTTCTGTTTCACATCTTCCCTTCCTACCTGTCTTTGTAGCATCAGCTAATGGAATACCTTTGTTTCCTTCATCCAAATCACTTGTAGAAGTTGTGAAGGGTTGAATCCCCAGCACCAACTCCTGTGGCACACCACTTGGGACATCCTGCCAGCCTGATAAAGACCCATTTGTTCCTATTGTCTATATCCCATTAGTCTGTCAATCATTTATCCATGTCAAAATATTACACCTTACACCATGGCCTCTTATTTTTCTCAATAACCTTTGGTGTGACACTTGATCAAATGCCGCCTGGAAATCTAAATATAATGCATCCACTGGCTTCCCATTACCTACAGTACGTAACCTCCTCAAAGAATTCCAATAGCTTGGCCTAAACAATTGGGACAGCACAGTGGTTAGCACTGCTGCCTCCTAGCACCAGGGACCCAGGTTCAATTCCACCCTCGGGTGA
>NC_057752.1:13528642-13547122 GCF_004010195.1 Chiloscyllium plagiosum
GAGATGAGCTTAGATTTCCAAATGTTAAAGATGCTGGAAATTCCAGCACAGAGTTATTATAGCTATAGGCACAGCTCACTGTGTGTGGAGCCCCTGATCTTTCATATCATTTTTCTACGGTTTTGCTGATAACCGAACGGAGATTGGATTGGACCCCCTGGTCTTGTTAACTACTTGTCAGCTTGGCTATGGTTTGCTTCTGTTCATTGTTAAGAGATCTAACCAGTACGAAGCCAGGATTTCTCACTGTTATGGTGAGCTTACAGAGCAAAGCTGTGGAGCTGCAATGGCTTAGTGGCATTATCGTCAGACCATTACACCAGAGACCCAAGTAATGTTCTGAGGACCTGGAATCAAATCCTGCCACAGCAGATGGTGGAATCTGAATTCAATTTTACAAATCTGGAATTAAGAGTCTAATGACGGCCACCAAAATCATTCCCAATTGTCAGAAAAATCCCATCTAGTTGACGGATGTCCTTTCGGGAAGGAAGTCTGCCGTCCTTACCCAGTCTGGGCCTACACGTGACTCCAGACCCACAGCCAACGTGGTTGACTCTTAACTGCCCTCTGAAATAGGCAATTCAAGGGCAATTAGAGACAGGCAACAAATATTGGCTTTGCCAGCCTACATCCCAAGGAAGAATGATAAGATCTCTGATAGGATAATGCTCACAGCCTTGCTACAAGGGCTTTTGTGCTAATAAGTGTTACTTCACTCTGCCAGGGACTACACTGGGAAAAAAAAGGCATTCCAGCACTTTGCAACCTTCTGAATTTAGGTAAGGTAATATATAAAGGCACGCCCTTCCGGCTTTGTTTTTCTGACCTGGTATTAAGATGGTTTTCATCGGCCTCACTTCAACACCTTGAATGGGGTATTCCAAGGGAGAATTTGCTTTGGCAAACAGCAACGCATCTGCAGAAGACCTGGTCCTAGAAGGGTACCAAAATACAGAAGGTAAAGCAAGAAATCCAAACAGAAAATGCTGCAAACACTCAGTAGGCTTTGCAGAATCTGTTGAGAGAAAAACAGAGTTAATATGAGAGAGGTCTTGGTCTCCTGGTACATAAACCAGATTTGGAAATTTATCGCCGTTCCTTCACTGTCGCTGGGTCAAAGTCCTGGAATTCCCTCCCTCAGGGCATTGTGGGTCAAGCTACAGCACGTGGACTGCAGCGGTTCAAGATGGCAGCTCACCCCCCCCACCTTCTCAACTAGGGACAGGTAATAAATGCAGGGCCCAGCCTGTGACGCCCATGTCCCATTAGTAAATTTTTCAAATACATAAAGTTGGTATGCAGATGCAGCAAGTCATTTGGAAGTCAAATTGCACTATGGAAAAGCAAATCAGGACAGGACTTATACACTTAATGGTAAGGTGCAGGGGAGTGTTGCTGAACAAAGAGACCTTGGAGTGCAGGTTCATAGCTCCTTGAAAGTGGAGTCGCAGGTAGACAGGATAGTGAAGGCGGCATTTGGGAAGCTTTCCTTTATTAATCAGAGTATTGAGTACAGGAGTTGGGAGGCCATTTTGGGGCTGTACAGGACATTGGTTAGGCCACTTTTGGAATACTGCATTCAATTCTGGTCTCCTTCCAATCGGAAGGACGTTGTGAAACTTGAAAAGGTTCAGAAAAGACTTACAAGGATGTTGCCAGGATTGGAGGGCTTGAGTTATAGTGGGAGGGTGAATAGGCTGGGGCTGTGTTCCCTGGAGTGTCAGAGGCTGAGGGGTGACCTTATAGAGGATTATAAAATCATGAAGGACATGGATAGGACAAAGTCTTTTTTCCCCAGGGTAGAGGAGTCCAGAACTAGAGGGCATAGGTTTAGGGTGAGAGGGGAAAGATATAAAAGGAACCTGAGGGGCAACATTTTCACAGAGAGGGTGGTACGTGTATGGAATGAGCTGTCAGAGGAAGTGGTGGAGGCTGGTACAATTGCAACATTTAAAAGGCATCTGGATGGGTACATGAATAGGAAGGGTTTGGAGGGATATGGGCCGGGTGCTGGCAAATGGGACTAGATTTGATTCGGATATCTGTCCAGCATGGATGACTTTTCGTGCTGTACATCTCTATGACTCTAAAGGCTTTATTGCATGGAATATAGAACATAAAGCAGGGAATGGGTACTGCAGCAGTACAGAGACTTGGTGAGACCAGATCTGGAGTATCGTGTACAGCTTCGCTCTCCTTATTTGAAAAAAACATTCAAGTGCATTTGAAGCAGTTCAGAGAATGTTCATTCAGCTCATTCCTGGGACAAAGGGCTTATCTTACAAAGCAAAGTTGAACAGATTGGACCTATTGGAGTTTAGAAAAATGAGAAGTGATTTTATTGGAGATTTATGTTTGATTTAGATGTGCTCGCTACCTCAGAAAGACCGAAACAATATGCCCCAAACAGTCCTAATATCGCTGGCTGTAAGTGGACGAGAGAAGTCATCCATGCTGACCAGATATCCGAATCAAATCTAGTCCCATTTGCCAGCACCTGGCCCATATCCCTCCAAACCCTTCCTATTCATGTACCCATCCAGATGCCTTTTAAATGTTGCAATTGTACCAGCCAGATGTTCCTCAAGTCCAATTCCCCATGTTGTGCAGATCCCCTCCCTCACTCAGTCCCTCTTACACCAACGCAGCTCAGACCAGGATAGCAGCAGCGTGTGTTCTAATTCCAGCTAATGTGATGACTAGACAAGTGTTATGATCAGACACCGAAATGTGGCTTGATAGATTTTTTTTTTGTTTTACTGAGGTACACTTTAAAACAGAAGTTTATTATACACAAGGAATGAGAATTGAAATAAAATAAAACAAACTATTGACATATAGAAGATTGAAGACTCTTGAAACTTAATAAAATACACTCCCATTAATCCCAAAAGCATTCCTTTACAGTCATCACATTAGAGAGAATTCCCTTATTTTGTCTATGAGGCTTAATTAACTGTGGCTTCAATTCTCTGTCTTGAGAATCTGATAGCCTCGACCTGGAGCTATCGTATAACTGAGCTTAGACTTTCTCAGTTTCAAATAACCTCCTCAGGGTTTTAACAGAGCACCTCTGGTATAGAACAAGCAAACTAAACTCCTTTCCCTAAGGTAAACTTTTTTTTTTAAAAACAGTTCCAAATTCGTTCCTTTTCTCAGGAGAAATTCTTGTACAGTTTTAGACAAAACGTCTGTAGTTTGACCCCAAACAGTAAATCTTCTGCTGCCGCCCCACCCCCACCCGTCCAAGTTATGGGTATTTCCCCTCATCTAAACAGAATGCCTGACACACAAGCACTTATTTTGTATGCTTGTACAAATTCTCCCAAAGTAAACAATCTCCCACTAGCTTCCAAGAACTATTCCCCTCAGACCATGTTTTAAAAGAAAGCGCCACAGTTGCAGAAATACTTACAAGTTAATCATAAAACCCCTTCAGACACACAGACCAAAACCTCAAATTCAAACTGTAAGATAAACGATATTATAGATAAACCACACCTTTTTACCACAAGTGGGAGAATTGAATTCGCCTCCCCTCCTCTCTCCTGTGGTCATTGACATTGAGGTGAAGGGTCAAAGATGATAGTGCAGCACATTACTGAAGGCGAGAGGAGTAGGAGCTAGTAGGAAGCAGTAGTTAAATTGATACCAAGCTTGAGTGAAGTGTGTTCGAGTCAGTGAAGACTGAAGGCCATCATGTGTCGAGTTTGAGGCAGACCAAAAGAATGAGTTGGAGGAGACGACAGTTTTAGGACACAGGGAGAAAAGTGTGTTGATTAGATGTTTGAAATTTAGGAGGCAGAAACGAGGAAAGCTCAGGAGTCTGCCATAGGAGAGAAAATCTAATAAAGTCAGCTCAGAAAGGACGGCAAAGGCGGCCATAATGGTGGCAGTTGACTGATCTTGCAAGACACAAAAGAAACCACGAGAGGAATTGAACCTTACTTTGGGTGCAAAACCTGACAATTTCTGCTGCCCTTCATACAACAGTGAAAAGCACACAGGAAGTGTGCCGATCGCCATCTTGGATCAAGCAACCTTTGGTCGTCCTAGCAGCTCTCTGTTCGGGTCATGGCCTAAAGGCAGCGCTTACAGTCTGTCTGTCACTTCCTTTGTTGAACTGGACTGTGGTTGACTGGCCTTGGGCAGCCGTATTAGGGGTCCTCACACAGGCTTGAGGAACACAGGGACAAGAATGCCTTCCTGCAATAATCCAGGGTCTGGAAGAGACCACACCTGGAGTACTGTGCGCAGTTTATCCGAGGAAGAATATTCTAACGATGGAGAGAATGCAGCAAAGGGTTGCCAGACTGATTCCTGGAATGACTGATGCCAAGGTTGACATATAAAGGGAGAGTGAGTCGGTTAGGATTGTATTGCCTGGAGATTAGGAGAATGAGGGCTGGGGTGGGGGTCTTATAGAAACCGAGAAAATTCGCAGAAATTAGATGTAGGATTCTGATGGTTGGGGATTCCAGAACAGGGATATGGGAGAGGCCATTTAGAACTGAGATGAGGAGAGATATCTTCACCCAGAGTCATAGAGATGTACAGCACGGAAACAGGCCCTTCGGTCCAACCCATCCATGCTGACCAGATATCCTTAATTCATCTAATCCCATTTGCGAGCACTTGGCCCATAGCCCTCTAAACCCTTCCTATTCATGTCCCCATCCAGATGCCTTTTAAATGATGCAATTGTACCAGCCTCCACCACTTCCTCTGGCAGCTCATTCCACTCATATACTACCCTCTGTGTGAAAACATTGCCCCTTAGGTCTGTTTTGTATCTTTCCCCTCTCAACCTGAACCGACACCCTCTAGTTCTGGACTCCCCCACCCCAGGGAAAAGACCTTGTCTATTTATCCTATCCATGCCCCTCATAATTTTACAAAACTCTATAAGTTTTGTAAACTCTATAACTTGTAACTCTATAACTCCTCAGCCTCCAACACTCCAGGGAAAACAGCCCCAGCCTGTTCAGCCTCTCCCTATAGCTCAAATCCTCCAACCCTGGCAACATCCTTGTAAATCTTTTCTGAACCCTTTCAAGTTTCACAACATCTTTCCGATAAGAAGGAGACCAGAATTGCATGCAATATTCCAACAGTGGCCTAACCAATGTCCTGTACAGCTGCAACATGACCTCCCAACTCCTGTACTCAATGCTCTGACCAATCAAGTAAAGCACACTATCCTATCTACCTGCGACTCCACTTTCAAGGAGCTAGGAACCTGCACTCCAAGGTCTCCAAGAGACTCAAAGTGAACATTTCAGGCTGTGGACCTCTCATTAGCACCAGAGAGGAGCTGAGTGTTTTTCTTTTAAGGGAGTGGGAAGGGTGTGAGGTCAAGAAGAACAAAGGAGAAAGTCTGTGCTGGAGGTCGAGAGGGGGATTTTATGATGCAGCTTCCAAAACGCCTCATGGGATGCAGTCAGTCAGAGCATTGAGTGGAGAAGTTAGGACATTACGTTGCTGCTGCACAGGAAGTTGGTGAGGCCGCACTTGGAGTATTGTGTTCAGCTTTGGTCACCTTGCTGTAGGAAGGATGTTCTTAAACTGGAAAGAGTGCGGAAGAAAGTTACAAGGATGTTGCCAGGACTCAAGGGTCTGAGTAACAGGGAGAGAGGTTGGACAAGCTAGGGCCTTTTTCTTTAGAGCATAGGAGACTGAGGGGGGACCTTCTGGAGGTGTATAAGATCATGGGAGGTATTGACAGGGTGAATATACTCAGTCTTTTTCCCAGCTTTGGGAATCGAGGACTAGAGGGCATCAGTTTAAGGTTAGAGGGGAAAGAATAAAAGGGAACCTGAGGGTCAACATTTTTACACAGAGGGTGGTACACGGTGGAATGAGCTGCCAGCAGAAGTGGTTGAGATGGGTATACTAACAATACTTAAAAGGCATTTGGACAAATACATGGGCAGGAAAGGTTTAGAAGGACATGGGCCAAGTGCAGAGAAATGGGGTTCGTGTGGATGGATATTTTGGTCGGAATGGACCAGTTTGGGCCTGTCTCTGTCCCGTCGGACTCTATGACTCTAAAGGACACAGGCTGTGCTTAAATGAGACAGAAACTGCCACAAAGCATTACCTGAAGGGATTAAGAAAAAAAACAAAGCTGAGAACAAAGTGTCTGCGTGGGTTTCCTCCCACAGTCCAAAGATGTGCAGGTCAGGTGAATTGGCCATGCTACATTGCCGAAGAGAAAATGAGGTCTGCAGATGCTGGAGATCAGAGACGGAAATGTGTTGCTGGAGAAGCGCAGCAGGTCAGGCAGCATCTAGGGAACAGGAGAATCGACATTTCGGGCATTAGCCCTCCTTCAGGCTACATTGCCCACAGTGTTAGGTGAATTAGTCAGGGGTGAATATAGGGTAGGGGAATGGGTTACTCTTCAGAGGGGTGGTGTGGACTTGTTGGGCCGAAGGGCCTGTTTCCATACTGTAGAGAATCTAATCTAGTCTAAATCTAAGCCAGCAGAGCAGAAGAGATGACAAATGAAGGAAAAACACGTTTCAAATAAGATCGTTCAGCTCTGCTACTGGGATGATGTTGCCACTGCATGCATGGGAGAGGAGATAGCAGTAAAAGAAGAGATCAAACTGCCTTTTAAAATATAGATGAGCCAGCAGGCCCAATTGGAGTGAGGTGATGTTCCTGGCTGACGTTTGGAAGACATTTTCCCATCACCCTTTCACTCTCGAAGTTACAAACGCATCGCGAATGGATCAAACCATACCTTTCTCGAAAATGGTGATACTCCCTTTCCCGCCTTTGTTTGACCTCTTGGCGTTCTGCTGCGTCAAAGACCAGCTCCAAGTCGGTGATGGAGTCTCGATTGATGAGGTTGCCGAAGAAAGTCTTCTCTTCTTCACAGTTGCAATCATCTCTTGTCAGCTGACTGCAGACAAAGAAATGAGAATCAAAGACGGTGCGATGAGCTGGTAGCGTCTGCTACAAGAGTTATTCAAGACATAAAACAGAGAGACAGGAGGAAGGCCTTACGTTCCACCGTTCAAGTGGGTCGGGGGGTGGGGGGGAATCTTCTGTTCCTCAACTCCAGCTCCCCGCCATCAGTTCAGTCACTCAACAACAAAAGAAATCTATCAATAAACAGCATCTGGAGAGATGAAGGGAGTTAGTGTTTCAGATCAGTGGCCTTTTCAGCAGAATGAACACATAACCCACGATATGGGACCGTACTGGAGGGGGTGCAGAGGAGATTTGCCAGGATGATGCCTGGGATGGAGCAGTTTAGTGACGAAGACAGAATGCATAAGCTCAGGTTGCTTTCTATAGAGCAGAGAAGGTTGAGGAGGGATCTGATCAAAGTGGGTAAGATTACAAAGTGCATGGACAGGGTGGATAACAAGCAGTTGCTCCCCTCAGTCAAAGGGTCAATAACAAGGGGGCAATCATTTTAAAATGGGTGGGGGTGGGGGGGGAACCTTTAAGATGTACTTGGATTGAGCTTGAAGTGTCATCATATTCCAGGCTATGGGGCCTAGTGTGGGAAAGCGGGACCAGTGTAGATTTAGAGTAGTGTTTGTTGGCGCAGACTTGATAGGCCGAAGGTCCTCTTCTGTCCTGTAAGACTCTATGTCCGGTTTACAGCAAGGAGTGGATGGAGAAAGAAAAAGGATCTGTGACAAAGTGAACAACAAAGAGAGGCTGAACGAAAGGCAAGTTCATCCTCCAGGGTGAGGGGGCAGGAGCACAGGCAAAGATACAAAAGATGTACCTGAGGCAGGTATTCTGCTAACTGAAAGGAATGTTTGGATAAAAATCTGCTCTCCTCCGACACCGAAAACATTTCAGCAACTTGGCTTCCAATTCTTACCCCTCCTCTCAGTAGATGATCCATCATGGACTCCTCCCCTCCGTGGCTTCTATTCCCATTTCTGCTGGTACATCAGTATCCCCCCCCGATTTCCATAGCAACCTCAACTGCACTTCCTCACACCCTGCTTCCTGTCAGGACTCCGTCCACCACCCGCCCCCCGCCCTCCCATTTCTCCATCTTTGCTCTGTCTGTTCCAATGACACCACTTTCCATAGCAGCACTTCTGAGGTATTCCCTCAATCTGTCCACCACAGCAGTCTCCAAACCTCCTCCACTTCGAACCCAATGCCCCCACCAAAACCTGCCCTTTATTAAAATTAAAAACCTCTTTTTGCCTCTCCGTCCACTCCTTCCAGATGGAACAGTGCTTCACCTCCCACTTCTTTCAATCCAAGCGACTGCACACTTCTGTTCCGTCAGCAAGGGTGTTCTCGAGTTTCCTGCAGCCTAGCATTTTAATTCGCCATCTTGCTCTCACACTGATGCCTGTGACACGGTTCCAGAACAGCACCTCATCTCTCAGCTCAGCGCTTCTGAACTCACACTTACATTCCAAGAATTTCAGCTGATAAGCTTAGTGACTATTTTGCTGCTTCTTTGTGGAACTCTTCAGATTTTTTTCTTGTTTTTTTTTTTGTTTACTGCACGCCCGTCCCAGGTGCATCTTTTATTTCTTTCTTCTACTGTAAAACTTGCTTTTTTGTACCATCCAGACTTGCTCAAAAGCGAATCCATCTCAAAAGTTTGGCTTCTGGTGCAATGGCAGTGGAGTAGGGGTTTTGAGATCAGGGCTCATCTACTTAAGCAGTTTTTCATCTTGCTTCTTTTCTTTTTTGTGTTTTCCTTTCTTCTACTTACTTCTTGTTGGAGAGCTCAGGAGCTTGTGACAGTGGTCAGCAAATAGACCCAGCGCAGACCCGTGGCTGTCGGAGAATAGGCCCAGCGCAGACCCGTGGCGGTCGGAGAGTAGGCCGAGCACAGACCGGTGGCGGTCGGAGAGTAGGCCCAGCGCAGACCCGTGGCGGACGGAGAGTAGGCCCAGCGCAGACCCGTGGCGGACGGAGAGTAGGCCCAGCGCAGACTCGTGGCTGTCGGAGAGTAGGCCCAGCGCAGACCCGTGGCTGTCGGAGAGTAGGCCCAGCGCAGACCCGTGGCGGTCGGAGAGTAGGCCCAGCGCAGACCCGTGGCGGTCGGAGAGTAGGCCCAGCGCAGACTCGTGGCTGTCGGAGAGTAGGCCCAGCGCAGACCCGTGGCTGTCGGAGAGTAGGCCCAGCGCAGACCCGTGGCGGTCGGAGAGTAGGCCCAGCGCAGACCCGTGGCTGTCGGAGAGTAGGCCCAGCGGAGACCCGTGGCTGTCGGAGAGTAGGCCCAGCGGAGACCCGTGGCGGTCGGAGAGTAGGCCCAGCGCAGACCCGTGGCGGTCGGAGAGTAGGCCCTGCGCAGACCCATGGCGGACGGAAAGTAGGCCCAGCGCAGACCCGTGGCGGACGGAGAGTAGGCCCAGCGCAGACCCGTGGCAGTCGGAGAGTAGGCCCAGCGCAGACCCGTGGCGGTCGGAGAGTAGGCCCAGCGCAGACCCGTGGCGGATGGAGAGTAGGCCCAGCGCAGACCCGTGGCGGATGGAGAGTAGGCCCAGCGCAGACCCGTGGCGGTTGGAGAGTAGGCCCAGTGCAGGCCCGTGGCTGTCGGAGAGTAGGCCCTGCGCAGACCCGTGGCGGACGGAAAGTAGGCCCAGCGCAGACCCGTGGCGGATGGAGAGTAGGCCCAGCGCAGGCCCGTGGCTGTCGGAGAGTAGGCCCAGCGCAGACCCGTAGCGGTCGGGGAGTAGGCCCAGCGCAGACCCGTGGCGGACGGAGAGTAGGCCCAGAGCAAACCTGTGGCGGTCGGAGAGTAGGCCCATCGCAGACCCGTGGAGGACGGAGAGTAGGCCCATCGCAGACCCGTGGAGGACGGAGAGTAGGCCCAGCGCAGACCCGTGGCGGACGGAGAGTAGGCCCAGCGCAGACCCGTGGCGGACGGAGAGTAGGCCCAGCGCAGACCCGTGGCGGACGGAGAGTAGGCCCAGCGCAGACCCGTGGCGGACGGAGAGTAGGCCCAGCGCAGACCCGTGGCGGACGGAGAGTAGGCCCAGCGCAGACCCGTGGCGGACGGAGAGTAGGCCCAGCGCAGACCCGTGGCGGACGGAGAGTAGGCCCAGCGCAGACCCGTGGCGGACGGAGAGTAGGCCCAGCGCAGACCCGTGGCGGACGGAGAGTAGGCCCAGCGCAGACCCGTGGCGGACGGAGAGTAGGCCCAGCGCAGACCCGTGGCGGACGGAGAGTAGGCCCAGCGCAGACCCGTGGCGGACGGAGAGTAGGCCCAGCGCAGACCCGTGGCGGACGGAGAGTAGGCCCAGCGCAGACCCGTGGCGGACGGAGAGTAGGCCCAGCGCAGACCCGTGGCGGACGGAGAGTAGGCCCAGCGCAGACCCGTGGCGGACGGAGAGTAGGCCCAGCGCAGACCCGTGGCGGACGGAGAGTAGGCCCAGCGCAGACCCGTGGCGGACGGAGAGTAGGCCCAGCGCAGACCCGTGGCGGACGGAGAGTAGGCCCAGCGCAGACCCGTGGCGGACGGAGAGTAGGCCCAGCGCAGACCCGTGGCGGACGGAGAGTAGGCCCAGCGCAGACCCGTGGCGGACGGAGAGTAGGCCCAGCGCAGACCCGTGGCGGACGGAGAGTAGGCCCAGCGCAGACCCGTGGCGGACGGAGAGTAGGCCCAGCGCAGACCCGTGGCGGACGGAGAGTAGGCCCAGCGCAGACCCGTGGCGGACGGAGAGTAGGCCCAGCGCAGACCCGTGGCTGTCGGAGAGTAGGCCCAGCGCAGACCCGTGGTGGTCGGGGAGTAGGCCCAGCGCAGACCCGTGGCGGACGGAGAGTAGGCCCAGCGCAGACCCGTGGCGGACGGAGAGTAGGCCCAGCGCAGACCCGTGGCGGACGGAGAGTAGGCCCAGCGCAGACCCGTGGCTGTCGGAGAGTAGGCCCTGCACAGACCTGTGGCGGTCGGGGAGTAGGCCCTGCGCAGACCCGTGGCGGATGGGGAGTAGGCCCTGCGCAGACCCGTGGCGGTCGGGGAGTAGGCCCAGCGCAGACCCGTGGCGGTCGGAGAGTAGGCCCAGCGCAGACCCGTGGCGGTCGGAGAGTAGGCCCAGCGCAGACCCGTGGAGGACGGAGAGTAGGCCCAGCGCAGACCCGTGGAGGACGGAGAGTAGGCCCAGCGCAGACCTGTGGCGGTCGGAGAGTAGGCCCAGCACAGACCCGTGGCGGACGGAGAGTAGGCCCAGCGCAGACCCGTGGCGGTCGGAGAGTCGGCCCAGCGCAGACCCGTGGCGGACGGAGAGTAGGCCCAGCGCAGACCCGTGGCAAGAGCTTGGGTGCTTCAACGAGATGGCCCTAGTGCTGACTCATGGCTGCTGCTGCGGAGAGGAGTCTGGGTTCCTGGCAGCATCTGCATCCAGCACAGATTCATGGAGGTGGCAGCAGACGGCGAGTTTGGCACGGTCGAACAGCCTGCATCATCAGCAGCAGCTGCATCGACAAGGTGGGCCCAAGCAGCCTCATGGCAGTGATGGAATGCGGTACCCAGTGACATCTACATTGGCGAGGCCATCGAGTCTTCGATGGACAAGGGCGTCGGGGGAGACAAGATGGCGCTGAAGGGTGGGCAACTTTCATTCCAGCGGTGAAGGGGACCTCCTGCCTGGTTAACAGGCCCATGGCGGAGCACTTAACAAGAAGGATTTGAAAGTTGAACACTTCCTTTATTTCTTCATTTTTCTGCCTTTATATTCTGTGCTTTGGTTTACTTTTCTGTATTTTAAGATGGTGCCGGAGAGTGGCGACACTATGCAACACTTTTTGCGACAATAAATCAATCAAATTAATCATTTCCAGGTCCTGATGAAATATCACAGACATGAAAACTTTGCCTTTTGATGGAATTTACGTGATCACATAACTTTCAAACAACATGTCAGCACTGTACAGAATCTCACTCAAAACAGCGAGACTCCAAGACCCACTGTCGCCAGAAGTGTTTCAGCAGCTAAAGCACTTTTAGCAACCTTTCTTATTTTCTTACTGCCCCGAGCTAAAAGGACATCCTTTCTCATCTTCATTAGGATTAGATATCTGTTGCAGAGCTGAGTGGAGGTTGACACCCTTCTGAGAATTAAAACCAAAACACCCAGAGAAACTCACCTTGTTGTCTGATAAACAAATGTGCCAAGGGGTATAACTTACCTCTCATTCCACCCACCAATCGGTTATAAAGGAATGGTTAAAGGAAATGGAGTCCTTTCAGTCACCCCACAATCAGCAAGTAACAATTTACTTATCTAACTCCAACCGTGAACAAATTAACAGAACCTACCAATAATCTGAGCAATTCCTCTCTAACTACCTATTCCCGAATAAAACAAGATTCTAACAGGATGCTGTTTGATTAGATTAGATTACTTACAGTGTGGAAGCAGGCCCTTCGGCTCAACAAGTCCACACCAACCCTTCAAAGAGCAACCCGTCCAGACCTATTCCTCTACATTTACCCCTTTACCTAACACTACGGGCAATTTAGCATGGCCAATTCACCTAACCTGCATACCTTTGGACTGTGGGAGGAAACCGGAGCACCCGGAGGAAACCCATGCAGACACGGGGTGAATGTGCAAACTCCACACAGACAGTTGCCAGGAAGCGGGAATTGAACCCAGGTCTCTGGCGCTGTGAGGCAGCAGTGCTAACCACTGTGCCACCGTGCAGCTACAAGTCCTACTTACAGAACAAAGCAATAAACTAAATCTTAATCTCTCAAAGTTCACATGGAACGTGTCTTGCGAAATGCTCCTCACCCTCTCTGCTGATCTTCTTTCTCTCTCTCTCTCTCTCTCTCTCTCGTGAGAGAGAGAGCGAGCGAGAGCGAGAGCTGAGGACTCTTAACTCTGGCAAATGGCAGTTAGCACTCCTCACGGTTTTCAAAATGCCCACATCTTTTATACCCTTGATGACATATTAGTTTCTTTTCAATCAGATTGGTTCCCGATAGTCAAAAACATCAGGTTTAAATGTGATAGGTTTTCAGCACTTTAATGGTGACACGGTGGCTCAGTGGTTAGCACTGCTGCCTCACAGCACCAGGTACCCGGGTTGGATTCCAGCCTCAGGCTGCTGTCTGTGTGGAGTTTGCACATTCTCCCCCCCGTGTCTGTGGGGGTTTCATCCGGGTGCTCCAGTTTCCTCCCACAGACCAAAAATGTGCAGGTCAGGGCGAATTGGCCATGCACAATTTCCCATAGTGTTCAGGGATGTGTAGGTTAGGTACATTAGTCAGGGGTAAATGTAGAGTTATAGGGTCTGGAATAATCTTCGGAGGGTCGGTGTGGAATTGTTGGGCCGAATGGCCTGTTTCTATGCTGTAGGGATTCTATGATTCTTAGTGCTTGGTTTAAATTGATTGGCTAAAATTGAAAAGGCTTGTAGTCTTGTAAAAATGCTGTTGGCTGTTTGATACAAAATGTTTCAATTCAGGCTCTCTCTTTAAACTGCCGTTTTAGCACCAAGAAAACACCATCTTGTAAAGGGACCACGCAATCCTCCCCCCCCCCCACCCCACCATTTTTACCATAATACACACACCAACTTCACCACAATATTACGAAACTAGCTGCACTAGAACACGCATTGGGAAGGTTAGCTCGTGGTCCAACTTAAAAACTACAAAACAAAAAAAAACTGTGGATGCTATAAATCAGAAACTGCTGGAAAAACTCAGCAGGGTCTGGCAGCATCTGTGGAGAGAAAGCAGAGTTAACGTTTTGGTTCCAGTGACCTAACCAGAGTGCCCAGTCAGTTCAGCTAACAAACCATACCTGATGCAAGTACATCAGAGCAGAATGCAGAATAGTGTTATAGCTACCGAGAAGGTGCAAAGAAAGATCAACTCTAGTCTAGGAGAGGGTCGTTCAGAAGTCTAATAACAGCAGGGAAGAAGCTGTCCTTGAATCTGTTTAAGCTTCTGTCTCTTCTGCCTGACAAAAGAGGATGTAAGAGAGTGTAATCGGGGCGGGAGGGGTCTTTGATGATGTCCCCGAGGCAGTGGGAAGTGTAGACGGAGTCAGTGGATGGAAGGTTGGGTTGTGTGAGGGACTGGGCTGTGTTCACGACTCTCTGTAGTTTCTTATGGTCCTGGGCAGAGCAGTTGCTGTACTAAGCCGTGATGCACTCGGATAGGATGACTTCCACAGCGCATCTGTAAAAACTGGTAAGAGTCCTTGTGGACATGCCAAATTTCCTTAGCATCCTGAGGAATTTGAAATGTTGGTGTGCTTTCTTGACTGTAGAAACAATACTTTCCACTATATCTCAGTTCATGCGACAATAATAAATTGAATCTTCCTGTTATAGGCAGGATATTATTAAGATGGAGAGGGTTCAGAAGACATTTACCAGGATATTGAAGGGAATGGAGGGTTTGAGTTAGAGGGAGAGGGTGGGACTTCTTTCACTGGAGCGTCGGAGGCTGAGGGGTGACCTTATAGAGGTTTCTAAAATCATGAGGCATATAGATAAGGTGAACAGCAGATGCCTTTTCTCTAGAGAATGCTCCTCACCCTCTCTGCTGATCTTCTTTCTCTCTCTCTCGAGAGAGAGAGAGAGAGAGAGAGAGAGCGAGAGCTGAGGACTCTTAACTCTGGCAAATGGCAGTTAGCACTCCTCACGGCTGAGGGGTGACCTTATAGAGGTTTCTAAAATCATGAGGCATATAGATAAGGTGAACAGCAGATGCCTTTTCTCTAGAGTGGGGGATTTCAAGATGAGGGGATATATTTTTAAGGTGAGAGGAGAAAGATTTTAAAAAGACATGAGGGGCATTTTTTGTTTAAACACAGAGAGTGATTTGTGTGTGGAATGAACTTCCTGAGGAAGTGGTGGATGTGGGGATAGTTACAATGTTTAAAAGGCATTTGGATCAGGACATGAATAGGAAAGATTTGGAGCAATATGAGCCAGGAGCAGGCAGGTGGGACTAATTTAGTTTGGGATTATGGTCAGCATGGACTGATTGGACAGCCTAAATTGTCCCATAGTGCCCAGGGATGTGTACGTTAGGGTGGATTGGCCATGCTAAATTACCCATAGTGTCCAGGGATGTGCAGGTTAGGGTGAATTGACCATGCTAAATTACCCCATAGTGTCCAGCGATGTGCAGGTTAGGGTGGATTGACCATGCTAAATTACCCCATAGTGCCCAGGGATGTGCAGGTTAGGGTGGATTGGCCATGCTAAATTGTCCCATGGTGCCCAGGGATGTGCAGGTTAGGGTGGGATTGGCCATGGGGAAAATGCAGAATTACACGAGTATGGGTGGGATGAACTGAAGGGTTAGTATGGGCTGAATAATCTGCTTCGACACTGCGGGGCTTCTATGATGAAATACACTTCGTTTGCCAATCTCTTGCCTCTTTTACAAACTGCTCAATATCCTCCTGTGCAGCTCTCCTCAGTATTGGTTGTCACCTCCAATTTGGTATCATCCGCAGGTTTGGCAATTGTGTGCTCCATTCCAAAAAGCTAGTTGCTAACATTATATTGGTATGTACTGAGTATCCCTTAATAGCCCTCTTCCCATCAGTGCCTGATTTCATTTATTGATCTGCCTCTAAAGTGTTTTAATATTTTGCTTTATATTTCTGAATAATTTAATCCCTTTGTGTTGCCTTCTCTCTGAATCTCGAGTGATGTCTCTGATTCTGCATCCCTCTGTGTTTTTACGCCCTCAAGATTTGCCCCTTTCCTAAACCTCAGCTCATTATTTATTCATCCATCAAATCTCAAGTGCTCCATTTCTCACCGTTTCTCATTAAGCATATCTTCCCAAACCCTGTTCAACCCTGTTTTATATGTTTCCCATTGTTTTTTCCTGATTAGATCACTTACAGTGTGGAAACAGGCCCTTCGGCCCAACAAGTCCACAGCGACCCTCCGAAGAGCAACCCACCCAGACCCATTCCTCTACATTTACCCCTGGATCTGAATGTTAACTTTTCTCTTGTTGGGGGGTTTTAACACATTGGGTGAGAAAGGAGCTCTGTGCTGCTTGTAAGAACTCTATTTACCTCTCCCATTTACCAACCCCTGTTGTCTCATTAACATCAGTGCAACTGATAATTGCCCCAGTGATTATTGGACTTTTCTTTCACTCATTCTCCAATTTACTCTGATTTTATTTTCCTGCAACTCCCTTCCACTATTAGCTCAGCTATAGACTTCACTGATTGGCGCGATTCATCCTTTATTCTCTCTCTCCATATCAGTTCGAGTTTTTATTGCTGCCAGCTGGTTATCCTCCATAAGCACATTTCTAAACGTTTCTTGTATTCCACAATACATGATTTATATATTCTGGCAATATGTATTTATTTTAAGAGTTTGGATTTTGACTTAGTGGCATATGGGTTTGGTCTGTGCGTATTGAGGGGTGCAATGCTCAACTTGTCACTATCTCTGGAGCCGTGGTATTTTCAGCTGACAAAGAAGGATATTAAAACTCTGGTTCACTCTCCACAGATGTTGCCAGACCTGTTGGGTTTTGCCGGTAATTCAGAATCATAGAACCCCTACAGTGCAGAAAGAGGCCATTCGGCCCACAGAGTATGCACCAACTCACTGAAAAGTCCCAACCACACCAATCCTGTGACCCAGCATTTCCCATGGGACAATTCAGCATGGCCAATCCACCCTAACCTGCACATCCCTGGGCACTATGGGACAATTTAGCATGGCCAATCCACCCTAACCTGCTCATCCCTGGACACTATGGGACAATTCAGCATGGCCAATCCACCATAACCTGCACATCCCTGGGCACTATGGGACAATTTAGCATGGCCAACCCACCCTAACCTATGCCAGCTGCTCAGTTCAAGCAGCAACTGGGCACCCATTTGGCACCCACCTGCCTCCCTGGCACAGGTCCCCCTCCCCCAACCAAACCTTGGCCTACAAACACATCCAGGATGGTCCAGTTGCCCTGTCTCTCCAGACCACAGCTCTTCCTGCCACCTGTGATGAGAAAGTCGAGCAGCCCACGAGAAGTGGGCATCGCTAGCGAGGGCACCGTCTATCACCTCACAACAAAATGGCTGGGAAAGCTCAGCAGCTTCCGTGGAGAGAAATCAGAGTTCACATTTCTAGTCCAGTGATCCTTCCTCACTTTATTGCCTGAGGCTAACTGAATTCAAATTCAGTACAAAACAATCTCTGGAATTGGAAGCGAGCCTTCTGGCACCCATGTTGTAAAAGCCCACCAACCCCTTTCACTAATGTCCTTTAGGGAAGGAAATCTGCCCTCCTTACCCAGTCTGGCTACACATGACGCCAGACCCAGGATGGCTATAGGGTGTGATTGAAGTCCCCAAAATATTAACAAGGGGTTCTAGATTAATAGTTTGGTAACCTTACCACTACAGCACCATCTCTACCATTACTGGCTCTCCCTGCTCCAATGCTCCATGGACTCAAGTGAATCCTCAATTAATGCCCACGACTCACGTACAATTTACAACAATCCTTCTAGATCTCTCTACCCAAAGGCTGATGCAACCCCAGGGAGGGCATGGAGGTAGCTGTTTGGTGCCCAGCCTAACTGTCCCCACCCCCTCATTCCCACTTTGACAAGCACGGTGCTTGGAACCATGAAGATCCGATGGGAAAGCCTCCAATGTTATTTGAACAGGAATCGCTCTCACACTTGCCACCAGCGAATTGCGTCGGCAACTTTGCAAACGCACCTTCCCAGATCATCAAATCCTAGAGCGGGACTCGAAAGGAGGGGCCCAGGGAAACTGCTCACCCGACCAGGAGGGGCCCAGGGAAACTGCTCACCCGACCAGGAGGGGTCCAGGGAAACTGCAAACGCACCTTCCCAGATCATCAAATCCTAGAGCGGGACTCGAAATGAGGGGTCCAGGACCCCTCACCCGACCAGGAGGGGTCCAGGGAAACTGCTCACCCGACCAGGAGGGGTCCAGGGAAACTGCACACCCGACCAGGAGGGGTCCAGTGATGATCGGTCCAATAAAATGAGGACTAACTGTAGCTTCAAATAACTAAACTGGAGCCTTCTACCTCTGACTTAAACTCCGCCGAAATGAAAGGTCCACAATCCAGGAGCATGCTTAAATTATTTTTTATCCCCCCCCGCCCATAGCTTGGTGATTTGCTCACACCTATTCCTCAACATCAATTAATTCATTTCCGAACGAGACATTTGTGGCTTCTCAACAGGAGCAAATATTCTGATCAGTCTTTCTGAGGGTCAATCCCTACTTGATCCGGAGAGCTCATGTTTGAATATTCCCTTAATCCCAGAGCACACATTGGGCGGTGAACAATTTATTGGTACGCTGGTATTTGGAAATGAAAGGCGGTAATTTGTTTACGCAAACAATCTAAGTAACGCACTGCAGCCAGCTCAGCCGCTATCAACGCCACTTCGTGGTTCACAATTGAAAATGCTATCTCCAGTCGTTTCCCTCCCTCACACTCACACCCACGTACGCCCCCTCCCTCCCTCACACTCACACACACACA
>NC_057752.1:13547622-13551211 GCF_004010195.1 Chiloscyllium plagiosum
CCACACTCTCAGACAGTACATTCCAGACCCTAACCCTTCGAATTAACCTGCCTCCTCCTACACTCTTATACATTCTTATTAGTGACAAACAGCATGGTTTTGTGCAGGGGAGGTCGTTCCTCACTCACTTGATTAAGTTTTTTGAGGAGGTGACAAAGATGATCGATGAGGGAAGAGCGGTTAATGCTGTCCACATGGTCTTCAGTAAAGCCTGTGACAAGGCCCCTCGTGACAGACTGGTACAAACGGTGAAGCCACATGGTACCGGGGTGAGCTGGCAAGATGGGTACAGAACTGGCATGGTCATCGGAGACACAGGGTAGCTGGGGAAGGATGCTTTTCGGAATGGAGGGCTCTGACCAGTGGTGTTCCGCGGGGATCAGCGCTGGGACCTCTGCTGATTTGGAGAAACGATGGCTCAGTGGTTAGCACTTCTGCCTCACTGCACTAGGGACCTGGGTTCCATTCCAGTCTTAGGCAACTGTCCGTGTGGCGTTTCCACATCATCCCTGTGTCTATGTGGGTTTCCTCCGGGTGCTCCGGTTTACTCCCACAATCCAAAGATGTGCAGGTTAGCTGAATTGGTCATACTAAGTTGCCCATAGTGCTCAGGGATGTGTAGGCTAGGTGCATTAGTCAGGGGTAAATGTATGGTAATAGGATAGGGAATGGGTCTGGGTGGGTGACTCTTCGGAGGGTCGATGTGACTTGTTGGGCTCATGGGCCTGTTTCCACACTGTAGGGATTCTGTTCTATAAAAACGTGGCTGGTTTAATTAGTAAGTTTGTGGAGGATACAAAGATTGGTGGAGTTGTGGATAGTGAGGAGGATTGTCAGAGGATACAGCAGGATATAGATCAGTTGGAGGCATGGACTGAAAAATGGCAGATGGAGTTTAATCCAGACAGGTGTGAGGTGATGGATTTTGGAAGGTCATGTACAAGTGGAAATTATACAGTGAATGGCAGAACTCTCAGGAGTATTGATATGCAGATGGGTCTGGGGGTGCAGGTCCACAGCTCACTGAAGGTCACAGCGCTGGGAGATAAGGGAGTAACAAAGGCCTATGGCATGCTCCCCTTCATTGGAAGGGGCATTGAGTATAAGGATAGACAAGTTCTGCTGCAGCTTTATAGAACTTTAATTAGGCCACACTTGGAATATTGTGTCCAGTTCTGGTCACCACACAACCAGAAGGATGTGGATGCTCTGGAGAGGGTACAGAAACGGTTTACCAGGATGTTGCCTGGTAAGGGGGATTTTAGCTAGGAAGAAAGGTTGGATAGACTGGGTTTGTTTTCACTGGAACACAGGAGGTTGAGGGGCGACCTGATAGACGTTTATAAGGTTGTGAATGGCATGGAGAGATTGAGGAGCATGAGGCATTTCTCCAGGGTGGAGGGGTCAGTTACCAGGGGACACAGGTTCAAGGTGCGGGAAGGGAATTTAAAAGAGATGTACAAGGCAGGTTTTTCACACAAAGGGTGGTGAGTGCCTGGAACACCCTGCTACAGGAGGTGGTGGAAACAGACACAATAGCAGCATTCAGGAAGCACCTGGACCAATACATGAATAGGAAGGGAGTAGAGGGATATGGATCCTGTAAGTGAAGACAGTTTTAGTATGGAAGGGCAACATGTGTCGGCGCAGGCTTGGAGGGCCGAAGGGCCTGCTCCTGTGCTGGATCGTTCTTTGTTCTAAATTCCAGATCATAACCTCCCAGCTCTTGTATTCAATGCATTGACTAATAAAGGCAAGTCTCCCATATATCTTCTTAACGACCTTATCTACCTGTCCTGCTGCCTTCAATGATCTGTGGATATCAACACCAAACACCCTCTGACCTTCTGTACTCTCTGGGGTCCCCTTCTTCAACGTGTACTCCTTTGCCTCACTTGTCCTCTGAAAAATGGGTCACCTCACACTTTTCAGGATTACGTTCCCTTGCCACTGGCCAGCCCATCGACAACGTCCTGCATTCTAATGCTTTTCTCCTCCCTATTTACCACACAACCAATTTCTTTTGTCCAACTTGCAAAAGTTACTGGCTTCCTCTGTCAAAATACAGCATCACAAAATGCAGTTAGGATTCACACGCCTCTTTGAAATCACAAGCTGATGGAATTGCTGACGTGGGCCAACAATTTGTGGCATTCAGACAGGAGGCACCCAAAGAATCCTCTCGCTAATCTTAAAACTGACGTATCAGAGCTGGGCCTGCTCGAACAGGCCTCAGTAGGCCAGCCAGCCGCTGAGCTGGTAGGAAATACTGCCATTCGTTTGCTCAATGCTTGTGAAAAGTGCCTCATGCGTTAGCCGCTGTTTGAGCGCTGCTTTTTTTTTTGCGTTCATGCATTGCTGTTGCCGCTTTGCCTCTGAGTCCTTTTGCACTTGAAGGACTTTCATTTTGATCTCATTTGTTTCAAACTTGCTTTGTAAAGAGTAGGACCTCAGGCAGACACAGTCATAGTTTTAGAAACATCACCGAATATTTGGCAAGCTTAACTGAAACTCGATACAGTCTTCCACTGCATACTTTGTGGATGATGTTACTGTGCTGATGTCCGCACACTGCTGCCAGTTTGCACACAATACATTGCAAAAGTACTCCACAATCAATCCAGACATGACTGGTTTCAGAGCTGTGCTGGTAATTCTCGCACTTTTACGCTCCATTTCCTGTGTCTTTACCCACAACAAGCCTTGTTCACCCATCGCTCACTGGTCTACATCAGCACTCCCACCCACTCCACCTCAGGGGTTTTTAAATTCTTATCTTCATTTCCAAACCTTATTCGGTCCCGTCTTGGTAACCTCCATTCCCACAATCCTCTAAGATCTCTGCTTGACTCCAGTTCTGGTTTCCTGCATCCCCAATTTATGGCCATTCCTACAGTTGTCTTAAGCTCCTATCTCTGAAAATCCTCCCTCTGCATCTTTTACCTTATTTAGTTTCCATTCTAAATTTGGAGGTCTCCTGTCCTGATATCTGTCTGTGGTTTGGTGTCATATTTTGTCAAATGTCTCCCACCTCCCTCCAACCCCATGTAGCAGCTCGGAATGCCCTGCATTGTTAAAGTGGCTATAGAAATGCAAATTGCTGCTGTAATCACAGCTTTTTAAAAAAAAACTTGTTCAGGAGATGTGGATGTCATTGCTTGTCCCTGGTTGACCCCCTTGAGAAGGTGGGGGTGAGCTGCCTTCTTTGAACCACTGCAGTCCATGTGCTGTGGGTAGACCCACAATGCCCTGAGGGAGAGAATTCCAGGATTTTAACCCAGCCACACTGAAGGAACGGCGATATATTTCCAAGTCAGGCTGGGGAGTCTTTAAATGCCTTTCTCTTGACTATTCACACAACTGAGCTTAAATTTTCTTAGCTTCAAATAACCCCTTCAGGGTTCCACCCAAACTCTTCTGCTCTGGAGCTTCTAACTAAAATCCTTATTCCAAGGTAACATATTTTCTAACTTTTTTATGAATGACCTCCTTTCTCATTTCTGCCACCTCCAAACGGACCCCATCACCAAGGATATATTTCCCTCCCCTCCCCTATCAGCGTTCCGAAAAGACCACTCCTCCGTGGCTC
>NC_057752.1:13552265-13564318 GCF_004010195.1 Chiloscyllium plagiosum
CTCCTTGGATGCTGCCTGACCTGCTGCGCTTTTCCAGCAACACATTTTCAGCTCTGATCTCCAGCATCTGCAGTCCTCACTTTCTCCTCCTTTCTCATTTGCCTAACACCAACCAGAATTTCTGCAAACTGCTATCAAATGTTTTCCAATCAATGTTTTTTCTGTCCAAAGCAAAGGAAAGCAATTGCACATTCATTGAAACAGAAAGCAAGCTAATGGTTTTCAAAGGCTGTTCTGGCCAATCTTAGAACTCTCATAATGCAAACAAATCCTCAGATCACTCCATGAATTCTCTCTGATACTAGTTTTCTCAAAAGAAAATCATGGCTCCAGAAATATTCATTGCTTAATTACTAGTCCCCTCTCATACACATGCCACTATTCCACAATTCAAATTCTAAAACTATTTCTTTTTATATATAAATTCCACCATCTTCTATCACATATCAAAGTTACCGATGAGTTCCTGTGTGACCGACGGTGGTAAACATTACCTCCTCCAGCCCCTCTCCACTGTCACCCATTTCCTTCCTTATCCACCTCCTCGTAACCAGAGAATCACTCACAATGGCTTCTCTTCCTGCTCCTGTTCCCTCAGATAATCCCCCAAGGATCGATCCTTGTTCCCCTCCTATTTCTCATCTCTGTGCTGCCCCTCAGTGACGCCATCTGAAGACACACTGTTCGTTTTCCCACAGACACTGACCCACCCCCAGCTCGAACTCACCATCGCCTCCCTCTCTCTCCCTCTCCAACACTCCCTCCCCTTCTTTTACCATCTCCTGGCGCAAATTTCCCAGACTGCTGATCCGACATCCTGTACTGGCTGAGTAGGAACTCAGGGATCAATATTGGGAAAACAAAAGCTGCTGTCTTTGCCCCTCATTCCAGCTCCCATTTCCTAGCTACGGACTCCCTGGAAACTGTTTGAAATGAAACCAATCTTGGCATCGTTTTTAACTCTTATATTCAGACTTGCACTAAGATTGCTTATTTCCACTGAATGATACTCCTTTCCCATCTTTGATGGGATCGGAGTCACTGTTTGTTGCCCATTCCTAATTGCCATTGAAGTTAGTGGCGTTGCTCAGCTATTTAAGAGTCACCCACATTACCTGTGGGCCGATGTAGGCCCGACCAGGTAAGGTCAGACTTCCTCCTCTAAAGGACATTAGATACCTAGATGGGCTTTTACAACAATCGATGATAGTTATCTTGGTCACCTTCTTCTTCAGGAAGGCTTGTGCCCGAAACGTCGATTCTCCTTCTCCTTTGATGCTGCCTGACCTGCTGCGCTTTTCCAGCAACACATTTTTAAGCTCTGATCCCCAGCATCTGCAGTCCTCTCTTTCTCCTGCCATTCATCTTATCTCTACCCCTCATGATATTATAAACCTCTAAGGTCACCCCTCAACCTCCTACGCTCCAGTGAAAAAACGTTCCAGCCTCTCCTTCTAACTCAAACCTTCAATATCCTGGTAAATCTCTTCCAAACTCTCTCCAGCTTAATAATATCCTTCCTGTAACAGGGTGACCAGAACTGGACACAGTTCTCCAGAAATGGCCTCACCAATGTCCTGTACAACCTCAACATGACGTCCCAACTCCTACACTCAAAAGGACTGAGCAACGAAGGCAAGCATGCTACGCATCTTCTTAACCCCCCTGTCTATATGTGATACAAATGTCAAAGAATGATGTACCTCAACCCTTAGGTCTGTCTCCTCCATGTCATTAGTCTAGTGACATTATCACTACACCCCACCTTGCTCCCTGGGCCTTTAGCTCTGGAATTTCCATCTCTCTACCTCACTTTCCTCCGTTAAGACCCTCCTGAAAACCTTCCGCTTTGATCCAAGCCTTTCATCACCTGACTCCACTTTGTAGTCATCTGTTACTGTATAATGTGCCTATGAAGTGACTTGGGCCATTTTAGATGATCAAGGAGCTATATAAATGTACTTTGCTGTTGTGGGTCCAAGTTGGGTCTATCGATTCAGATGACTGATCAGCTGCGATTATAGTGAATCGAGGGCTGAACAGCCAACTTTCAGATCAATGCTCCCAGAATGCTTCAGGCACTGAACAGTTCAGAGCTCCTTAAACTGTCTTGCAATGTGCCTCCCCCACAGTGTTCAATTGCCAAGAAAACTCATCAGGTCATTTAAAAAAAATGTTTTTTTTTTCTAAATTCCCCTGAGGCTCTTGATTAGAAATATCTGGGAACAGAGACAAGGCAATTGAGCTAAGAGTCAAAAGTCATCTGACTTGAAGCAGCAAAGTCTGTTTTTCTCTCTCTCGATTGGTGAGGGAAGTGATGAGGGTGAGACACCGAGCGATAGTGCAGGCACACTTAAGAGATTGTGTAGTGGGACCTCCAGTGTGCGCCCAGATTTGGTAAACTCAGTCAGAAAGCACCTATTGCAGCAATATGAGGTTGCACTGAATTGAAACCATCTGCCTAAGACTCTGAATGATGAAATTATCATCCCGTTTGTCATTCTGGGACAGATTGATGCCTCAGGAAATGAAGGGACAACATTCTAACCTCTCCTGCAACACATTCCACTCCCCCACCCTCTCCCTGCCTCCTCGTTTACAAAAGACCCATGTACCTTCTTAAACGGCATGAAGTACTGCTCAATGAAGTCTCCTTCAATCTTTTGTGGTTTGTCGCTGTCATCCGCAATGACAATGGTGACATTGGGGTAATACTTCCTAACGCTCGAGATCAGCTCCCTCAGCTTGTCATACCTCAGAAATGTTTTGGTTGCTATAGTCACCAAGCCACTGATGTTATAGCCTAAAACACACAGAGAACAATTTGTGATCAACTTTTGCTTCGACACAAGAGTAAAGCTGTCAAGCCCATTGGTGCTGTTTGGGTTTTGCCAGCGCTGGTTGCTAGTGGCTACCAGAGTCCACGAGGACATTGTTGAGAACATTTCGAAAGGCTAGGTGGACATTTTTTTGAAATTCAGTCCTAAGTGTGCAGCATTTTGCTTTCAAGAATGCAATTTTGCCAAAGTATAGAGGAAATACAAATTGGATCCTCTGACGGTTAGTCAGGCTTATTTCATTAAATGTCAAACATTAGCAAATTTGTTAAAATCCATCCCTGCTCTACAGGAAGCTGAATGCCTTGAATTGTTAATTATTCAGAAGCGACTCCAATTCCCCCATCCTTCTGCGTAGGCCCGATAAACAATCCAGAACTGTGAAGGTGTGAGGTGGAAGCATCACAGTATCAAGAGAATCAGATTGCGGAAGGAGACCATGCAGCCCACTGCTGGCTCTGCCGTGGCTAAGGAGGGAGAGTGTGGAATATCGGCCCAAATTTTCCACCACCCCCCTCAAGGTTAGGCATTGAGGAACGGGCGATCTTAGCAATGGCACAAAGGTAATGTTGCAAGGTCATCTTGGGGTCAAACATGACACCAAGGTTGTGAACAGATTGGCTTAACCTCTAGAATGTGGCCTTGGAGACGGTCGCTAGGGAACGCAGTTTCGAGTAGCAGCTGACAATATTTAATGGGTGGGAATTCCTTTCGAGCCAGTACGGGATGTCAGGTCAGCAGTCTGAGAATTCGGCACCAGTGGAGAGCTCGAGAGAGAGAGAGAGAGCGCAAAAGAAAGAGGGAGAGACAGAGACAGAGGTGGTGGTGAGGTACAGCTAGGTGGTAGGTCCAGTGTCCATGTGAAAACAAACACTGCATCTTCAGATGATGCTGCCCAGACCCCCTTTCCCACTCTGATCTGACTCCATTTTATCTGTGCTCCAGGCTCCTCCTGGTCATGGGACTAGTTGCAGTTCCAATAGTGGCCACCACCCCTGGGGCGCTGCTGGGGCCTGGTGAGCAGCTGTCTGTCTGAATGGTCAGCCGCTCTTGGACGCCCATACCATTTAAACAAAAGGAAGTGTTTTTTTTTAAACACCTCATTTCTCAATTCTCTATGGCTACAGGTTTTGCACAAGAGATCTGGTCGACTGCCAATGTTGTTGAAGGAAGGGAGGGTGCCAAGTAATTATAGGCCAATTATCTTGACTTTCCTTGTGGCCAAATTATTAGAGTTGAAACTTTATTGCTGGAACAGCACAGCAGGTCAGGCAGCATCCAGGGAACAGGAGATTCGACGTTTCGGGCACAGGCCCTTCTTCAGGAATGAAGAAGGGCCTGTGCCCGAAACGTCGAATCTCCTGTTCCCTGGATGCTGCCTGACCTGCTGTGCTGTTCCAGCAATAAAGTTTCAACTTTGATCTCCAGCATCTGCAGACCTCACTTTCTCCGCCAAATTATTAGAATCAATTCTAAGGGACAGCATAAGCACTTGTAAGAAAGTGCTTAACATGGGAAAAAATCAGGATGGATTTGGACAAGGGCAGTGCCACAACGTGCATGGATTTTGACAAGGCCCTACACGCTACAACAGCCAAAAAGTAAAAGTACTCAGGATCCAGGCGAGAGTAACAAATTGGATCCAAAGCTGGTTTTGAGGCAAGAGGTTAAGGCTAAGGCTGGTGGGCTATTAACCAGTGGGATCTGCAGAGAGCAATACTGGGCCCCTTGCTTTTTGCACTTCGGTGAGGCCATTTTTGGAATACTGTATGCAATCCTGCTATCGGAAAAAGATTGTGGAACTTGAAAGGGTTCAGAAAAGATTTCCAAGGATGTTGCCAGGGTTGGAGGATTTGAGCTACAGGGAGAGGCTGAACAGGCTGGGGCTGTTTTCCCTGGAGCGTCGGTGGCTGAGGGGTGACCTTATGGAGATTTATAAAATCATGAGGGGCATGGATAGGGTAAATAGGCAAGGTTTTTTCCCTGGGTAGGGGAGACCAGAATTAGAGGGCATACGTTGCAAGTGCGAGGGGAAAGATTTAAAAATTGTGGGAGGCAATGGCCTAGTGGTATTATTGCTGGACTGTTAAACCGGACTCACTGGTTACATTCTGGGGACCTGGGTTCAAATCCTACCACAGCAGATGATGGAACTTGAACTCAATATAAACCTGGAATTCAGAATCTAATGATGTTCATTGCCGCTTGTCAGGATAAGCCCATCTGGTTCACTAATGTCCTTTAGGGAGGGAAATCTGCCATCCTTACCTGGTCTGGGCCTACTTGTGACTCCAGATCCACAGCCAATGGGTCTGACTGTTAACAGTCCTCTGGGTAATTCGGGATGGGCAATAAATGCCAGCCTAGCCAAAGGTGCCCTCATCTGTTAAATGAATAATAAAGGGACCGAAGGGGCAATGTTTTCACACAGAGGGTGGTGCGTGTGTGGAATGAGCTGCCAGAGGAAGTGGTGGAGGCTGGTACAATTACAGCATTTAAAAGGCATCTGGATGGATATATGAATAGGAAGGGTTTGGAGGGATATGGGCCAAGTGGGAGTAGATTAGGTTGGGATACCTGGTCAGCATGGATGAGTTGAACCAAAGGGTCTGGTCTGTTTGCGTGCTGTACGACTCTATGACTTAGACTCAGGAGTAGGGGCATGATAAAGAGGTCTGCAGTTGGTACAAGGTATTGATGGCGTGGTCAAGGGAGGAAAAGACAGTGAGGAGGGAAACTGGAGGCAGCTGGAGAATAGTGAGGTGGAAAGTGGAATTCTACCACAGAAAAGCGTGAGGTGAGTGAGGGAGGGAGGGAGGGAGAGAGGGAGGGAGAGCTACAATAAACAGAAGGATGCTGAGAAACATCAGGAAGCTGCCGGTGGGAGGGGCCTTGGACATATATCCTCACATCCTGTAAGGTGGTGGCACAACTGAATAAGGTGGCTAAGAATGTTTCTCTCAGTAACTGAGGTACAGAATACAGAAGCGGGTTGGAGGGGAGTGGGATGGACCAGAATGGCATACAACATTTGTTCCATCATTGTGTACAGTTCGGGTGAGCACGTTCCAGGAAAGATCAGGTTGTACTGGAGGGAGTGCGGAGCAGATTTACAAGGAAGTGGCCAGGCCTGGGAAAATTGAGACACTGGGGAAAGTTTGGATAGACTCGGGTTGTTTTCAGGCACAGAGGAGGATGAAGGGGGACTGAACAGGCAGAAGGAATGAGGGGAATGTCAGGAGAGTTATTTCCACCCAGAACGTGTTCGAGATCTGAAAGTCACTGTCTGAAAGGGTGGGAGAGGCAGAAACCCATCTCAGCCGCCTGTCTGCTAATTGCGGCCTCTTGGGTTACAGACTCCAGTACATGGATTGTGACATGGTGTGCCTTTAAGAGAGTTGTTCTGTCCTGTCCCGTTTCTCTGAAAGGGAGGGGGGGGGGGGGGGGGGGTGGAGGGGTGTCAACCTGCTGCCCAGGTGCTGGCTCCATGGAATGCAGAGTAAATACCTTGGGTGCTTTTTGCAAGGCTCCCACAGACCCAGGGTTTTGCTTTCAGTTGAGGGATTTTTGGAGATGAAACTGCTCGACACAGCTCTCTCTCTGTGATGCTGCAGCAAAAAAACTCACGGTCTCTCTCTGCTGCTCGATTCTGTTCATTCCTGCTCCTGGACTGAAGGAGATCAAAACTGAGGGAAATCTGCTTAGCTGAATTTGCTACGGGTGTGTTTACAGGCAAAAAAAACCCCACTGCAGACCCTGGAATCCAAAATAGACAGGCAGGAGGCTGGAAGAACACAGCAAGCCAGGCAGCATCCGGAGGGGGAGAAGTTGACATTTCAGGTCCACCCTAACCTGCACATCGCTGGGCACTACGGGACAATTTAGCATGGCCAATCCACCCTAACCTGCACATCCCTGGGCAGTACGGGACAATTTAGCATGGCCAATCCACCCTAACCTGCACATCCCTGGGCACTATGGGACAATTTAGCACAGCCAATCCATCCTAACCTGCACATCCCTGGGCACTATGGGACAATTTAGCACAGCCAATCCACCCTAACCTGCACATCCCTGGGCACTATGGGACAATTTAGCATGGCCAATCCACCCTAACCTGCACATCTTTGGACTGTGGGAATAAACCGGAGCAAACCCGCACAGACACAGGGAGAACATGCAAACTCCATACAAACAGTTACCCGAGGCTGGAATTGAACCTGGGTCCCTGGCACTGTGAGGCAGCAGTGCTAACCACTGAGCCACAGCGCAGCCCTTATCTTCCTAAAAGCCTAATAGTTTGACCAAACAAATCACAGCTGGAATGCCACACCTTCTACCTGCCATTAAATAAGCTATAAGTTAGAGTGAAGGCTACCTCTTTGATATATGTTGAGGGGATTTGGTCTGGTCCATAGTAGGGAGGTGGGAATAAGTTGACCTTTCCAGGGTTTTCCAGACTTTAGCTTTGATTGAGAGAGGGGCGGAGGACCCAGGCACTCAGCATCACTGAGAGGAGAGATGCCAGAAGGAGGCAGACCACCAGGGAGAGCTGCATGTGACTCAGGAGCAGTGAGAGCAAAGTTAAAAGCAGGGATAGTACAGAGGGCCTGGAAACAGACAGACCAGGTTGTGGGGAGAATGGGGAGTTGCTTCACCAAAATGTGTGTCAAAAGAAACTGTGAGGAATTTTAACTCCTCAAGTATTAACTGGGATGGTTTCAGTGTGCAATGTAGGGAGGGTACAAAATTCTTAAATTATGTCCTGGAGAACTTTTCGTGTTCAGCCTATTCAACACGGGAGAGGGCAGCTCTGAATCGAATATTTGAAAATGAGGTCAGGCAAGTGGAAGATGTATCAGTAAGGAGCCATTTTGGAAAGAGTGATCATAACTCAGTTAGATTTATGGACAGGGACAAGGACAGGTCGGGAATAAAAATTATAAACTAGGGAAGAGGACGCTTGGATACGATTTGGCCTGAGTGGACTGACAGCCTTGCTGTCAGATGAAACTATGTCAGAGCAGTGCAAGGTATTCCAGGAGGAAATAGCGAAATCTATGTTCCCTTAAAGATAAAAAGTGTGTGACTAACAGTGGAGGATCCTGAATGTCAAGGGATGTATAGGTTAGAAGACATAGAATCCCTACAGTGTGGAAACAGGCCATTTGGCCCAACAAGTCCACACTGACCCTCCAAACAGTATCCCACCCAGACCCATTCCCCTTCATTTACCCCTGACTAATGCACCTAACCTGCACATCCCTGGGCACTATGGGACAATTTAGCATGGCCAATTCACCCTTACCTGCACGTCGTTGGTCTGTGGGAGGAAACCCACGCAGACACGGGGAGAATGTGCAAACTCCACACAGACAGTTGCCCGAGGGTGGAATCGAACCTGGGTCCCTGGTGCTGTGAGGCAGCAGTGCTAACCACTGAGCCACCCCACAGTGGGAAGCTCACTGTAAGTGTTGCTTGCACAGCTGCTTATTCAAGCAATGGGGAAAGTGACTGCAGATGAACTGGAGCCAGGGGATGTGCACGAAGGGAGATTAGCTGGCAGTAAGGAGCTGCCAATCTAGCATGACAAGTTAGCACGGTCAATCCACCCTAACCTGCAGATCCCTGGGCACTATGGGACAATTTAGCATGGCCAATCCACCCTAACCTGCACATCCCTGGGCACTATGGGACAATTTAGCTGTGGAATGTTAACCCATAGTTGACGACAAAGGGCTTCTAGGTGCTAACAACTGCATGGTTGGCTCCGAGCGAACTGAACTAGAGGGTTAGAGCCATTGGAATTCCAGAAGGGAAGGTGCTGTCCTTCTCACTGCAGTAAGAAACAGCTCGAGCCCGAAGGAAGCCAGTTTATTTCCTCACCACAGTCACTGGAGGCTGCATCTTCTAACTAATACACCAGTGACTTTATAAAGTGTGAACCAGTTGCTCTGTGCCTCCTGTGGTGAGTGAAAGTACCTGAGGAAGGAGCAGCATGGAGATCAGTTTAGTGAGCCCTATGGACAGACAACTAAATTGCCTTTCCCTCTGCCCGTAACACCCATTTTTCTGTGTCTGCGTGCGTAGGGGGAGTTTTAGAAGGGGGGTTAGAGTTGCGACGAGTCAAGATTAAAGTCACTGTAGTCCTGCACTCTCATTCGAGAGAGATGGCTGGTGCTGGTTTAACCTGAGGGTCACCATGCCTTGGGTGAGGGGTGAGGTTGAGAAAGAGCCCTTCATGGTAACCTCAGCCGGGAGTGGGAATCGAACCCACATTATTCATGTTACTCTGCAGCCAACTGGATAAAAAGTCAGGTATGGATACAGCAAGAACTGTACAGCAAATGGAGCAGCACGTCAGTGAAAGTCTTGAACAGAAATAAAGTCTAGATGACATTTTTGCAGCGTCTATTATGTGAAATTCAGTTTGTGGAAAATTATAGACTGAATGACGCAAGGCGTAAAGACCACAGGGAATTATTTAGCAATTTCAACTGAGTCAGAAGTTCTGCGAGGTTTCCTTTTTTTTGCAAATGGATCTAACGCAGAGGACGTAGGGCTGGCCTAATTTAGACCCACATTAAACCGTGAGCAATCTTTGCGAAACAGCTGCTATCCAAGGGGATGCCATCCTGTGCCAGTGGGTTTCGACTGCGCCACCAAGAAAGAGCTCGCACTTGGCACCTTGTTGCAGCCTCAGGAAGGCAAAAGGCGCAACATTTCTGGCGATGATGTCCAAAAGCATCGCCGCAGATGGCAGACCGGGCCAAAGCAGCGACCAATTTGCGCACAGAACAGCTCCCGGGAAAGTGAGTGGAATGGGCAACCAATCCCATTCTCGGGATGTCGCCCTAGGGGGTCTGAATATTGGCTCAGGACTGTCTGTGTGCCTCAAGCAACCCCGGGCTTCATGTTTTTAATGAGTGGGACTGGTGGGCTACAGGATGCATCACAATCAAGCATGACGTCCACCCACGTCCTGCCAATATATACGTGCCCAACCAGGAATCGAGGCAAAACGTTTCAGGGAACAATGGGTAGTTGAGCAGTCAAACGATGAGGCTGTGTCATGGATGGAAAGGTCCTCTGTTTCGACTTGAAATCACAGTCTAAAGCAGGCGAGGGGTTGGCATTTCCTGAATGTTGCGTCTTTGGGTGGCACCTTCACCGCAGCCTGGGTGAACTGGGCACAGGAGTGAACCAGGAGTCCTGGTCTGGTGAAAGCTTTGAGGTGGTTAAGAGGAAACAAGAACAGAAATTGCTGGAAAAGCTCAGCAGGGCTGGCAGGAAGGGTCACCTGACCAGAAACGTTAACTCTGATTTCTCTCCACAGGGGCTGCCAGCCCTGCTGAACTTTTCCAGCAATTTCTGCTTTCGTTTCTGATTCACAGCACCCGCTGCTTCCATTTCTTATTTAGTGAAAAGGAGAACATGTCTCTGGCTCGTCACTTTTGGATGGCCTTTGCTTTATCTTAGCGCCACCCGTGAGTCAGTTTGTGCCATGCTGGGGCATTTCTAAGTTTTCCTGTTTGCTCTGCACCCGCTCCCAAACCCCCCACCCTAACTCTGCCATCTCGGTCCCGGTATCAGGTAACCGGTGAAAGATGACCACTCCCAAACAACAGGGAGATGAGCAGGTTTCTGCTTCCTCTGGGCTTTCCAAAAGGAGAGTGTCAATGGGAAGGTTGGCATGACCAATCAACCCTCTATTTTGAGTGGCAGAAGCACTTTGCAGTGCTTTAGCTAAAGGAACTTCTGTCAATGTTGCTTCTTTCTCTTGGTCCAGGAATTGTCTAACCGGCTTTGTCCAAATTGCATGTCACCAGGATGGATGCACAGTCCTTTCATGGATTTTTTATAGCCCTCTTAGCTGACTAGGGGAAAAAAAAATAGAAGGGCATTCTCGCCAGGGGCATTTGCCCAGCACAAGTGGATGTCTCAGAAGTATTTTGCAGGGCGAGCCCACGTTACGCAGTCCCCTCTGTTACTCCGTGACCTGCAAGTATCTCCGTGTGCCTGGTCCGAGAAATGACGGGTGACATGGTGGTAAGTTTGCACACTGGCGGGTCTTCCCAGCTGACGTCAGGATCCATCGCCCGTGGTCTTCGATACACTTGGCCTCAGTAAAACGCCAGCTGCTGACGTGGGTAATGGCAGAAGGACTGGGCTCCAGTCGTTTCTTGGTTCTTTGTAAAAGGATTATGACACCCCGTGCCTGCAGCTTATTCAAAAGAGTTGGCAGGGCCTGAGCTGCCAAAACCTAACGCCAGATGCCCGCTCCAACTGGGGGGAGGGGGGGGTGGGGAGCCAGGGATTGGCAATTTTGCTGCTATTTCACCAGGATCAAATAACAGGGCCATGGCATCCCTTCCCCTGCAGGGGAGCTAGACCCAGACAGTGAAGATTGGTGGCAGGGCCGTGTTGGTCCTGTTCCCTTTGCATCATCAACTCGCTGTTGGTCATGTGGGAGCGCCAACCCAGCCTAAAATCAACCAGGCCTTGCAGTAGTCAATGACCCCTTCACGAAAGGTGATGATAAGCAATGAGTCAAGCCTGATGCCATTCAACCAGTTATAAGTGATGCTCCCAATCCAGTCACCATTAACCCCAAGCAAGCTTGCCACTGACCTGACTGGCTTTTAACATTATAGAGCCTTGGAATGATGGGATGTCGAATCTTGATGGTGAATGCAGCCCGATGTCCATCGGTCTCAAACAACACTAGATAAAGAAGAATAGTAATTAACTGATCAGTCAGTGCAGACAGGCCTGGTCAGTAATGTGTGAGGTGGGAGACACAAAGACAGGCAGGTGAAAGGAATGAGCCAATTTGAAACAAAAGCAAAGTACTATGGATGCTGCAGATCTGTCATTCAAATACTCAACAGGGCGACTCAGCGGTTAGCATGGCTGCCTCACAGCGCCAGGGACCCGGGTTCAATCCCAGTCTCTGGCGACTGCCTGTGGAATTCGCATGTTCTCCCCGTGTGTGTGCGCGTCTCTTCCGGGTGCTCTGGTTTCCTCCCAGAGTCCGAAGATATGCAGGTTAGTGTGGATTGGCCATGCTAAATTGTCCCATAGTGCCCAGGGATGTACAGGTTAGAGTGGATTGGCCATGCTAAATTGTTCCATAGTGCCCAGGGATGTGCAGGTTAGGGTGGAATGGCCATGCCAAATTGTCCCGTAGTGCCCAGGGATGTGCAGGTTAGGGTG
>NC_057752.1:13568103-13589649 GCF_004010195.1 Chiloscyllium plagiosum
GCTTTAGAGAGGGTGCAGAGGAGATTTACCAGGATGCTGCCTGGGCTGGAGGGCAGGTCTTATGTAGAAAGGTTAAGGGGGCCAGGGCTTTTTCTATCTGAGCGAAGAAGGATGAGAGATTACTTGAGAGAGGTGTATAAGATGACGAGAGGCATAGATACAGTGGATAGCCAAAGACTTTTCCCCAGGGTGGAAATGTCTATCATGAGGGGGCATAACTTTAAGGTGATGAGAGGAAGGTTTAGGGGCAATGTCAGAGGTAGGTTCTTTACACAGAGAGTGGTGGCTGTGTGGAATGCAGTGGTAGGAGTGGTAGGAGACTCAGATATATTAGGGACATTTAAGCGACCCTGGGATAGGCACATGGATGATAGTACAATGAAGGGTGTGTAGGTTAGCTTGATCTTAGAGTAGGTGAAAGGTCGGTATAACATCGATGGGCTGAAGGGCCTGTACTGTTCTATGTTGGAAAGAGTGCGTTGCCTTATGAGGAAAGGTTGGACATAGTAAGCCTGGATACTCTGGGGATTAGATTAAGAGGCGACCTGACTGAAACTTAAGATCCTGAGGGGACTTGACTGGGTAAATGCGGACCGCATTCCTCTTGTGGAAGATTCTAGAACTACAAAATCTGGGCTCACCCAGTTAAAACAGAGATGAGGAGAAATTGTTTTCTCTCTCTCGCTCAGGGGGTCATACAGCTTTGGAACGCTCTTTCTGAAAAGTTGTGGAAGCAGAATCTCACAGTATTTTTTACAGCTGAGGTACTGAATTAGCTTTATTGTCAAATGTACTCACATGAGTACAGTGAAAGGTTTACAAGTCACCACTTATGCCGCCATCTTAGGTATAAGATACCTAGGTATAGATTCTTCAGCACAAGTTCTTACGGAAAACAAATTGGAAAACTAAAGAAATAAAAAGTCCAACAATACAGATCGTCGGAATAAATTAGAAAAGTGAGAAATAAAAAGTTCACAACAATGCTCTTTCCAACCCAGTCCACCCTGGCACCTAGCTTCCAGTCCACGTCGGCCTTTCCCTTGAAGTAGATGTAGAGAGATTCTTGTTACGGGAGGAAGGTGGAAGATTATCAGGGTGTGAATGGAAGTTAAAATCAGATCTGCCCTTAACTTGCAAGGCAGCACAATGAACTGTTCTGCATGCCCTCGTCACTGGCCTGTCTACTTTGATGTTTTAATTCAAGCCCAGGAGTGGGACTTGAACTTCAGAACCTTACAATGCAGAGGGTACCTGCTGAACTGTTCCTCAAACAGCACTGAAGAGTCATACAGCACAGAAACAAACTCTTTGGTCCAACTCATCCACGCCGACCAGATCTCCCAATCTGACAGAGTCCGATTTGCCAACATGTAGCCCATATCCCTCGAAACCCTTCCTGTTCAGAGAGGAATGAAAAGCCTTGGCAAAGATGGTTCCAATCGTGGAGAAATCCCACAATGACGGATCGGTCACCAATCCCACCGATTGGAAATTCAGGAGAATTCTCTTCAAAAGCAGTGAGAATGTGGAACTCCCTCCAAGGGAGGGGGAAATGGTTGGGGTGAACAGTCTGGATGCATTTAAGGGAAAGCTGAATAAACAGATGAGGGAGGAAGAACATGTTGGCAGCATGTGGTTTGTGTGGTCGTTTGCGAACACAACCCACCCACTCCACTGATTCACTGGGTCCTTCAAGCAGCAAGGATTCAGACAGTCAGTAAGCATACCCTGTAGTACGGAGAGTCTGGCTAGCATAGGTAGCAGAAGGCCAGAAGATAAAGGAGCAGTATTAGGCCATTTGGCCCATCGAGTCTGCTCTGCCATTCAATGATGTTTGTCAACCCCATTCTGCTGCCTC
Organism: Chiloscyllium plagiosum; assembly: GCF_004010195.1. Taxonomy (NCBI): domain Eukaryota; kingdom Metazoa; phylum Chordata; class Chondrichthyes; order Orectolobiformes; family Hemiscylliidae; genus Chiloscyllium; species Chiloscyllium plagiosum. The sequence goes on from NC_057752.1 coordinate 13,569,965, forward strand.
CTCCTCATAACCCTTGATCCCTTAATCAATCAAATCTATCTCTCTCTCTTAAATACACGGCTGTGTATTAAACACACTCAGTAACTCGGCCTCCACAGCTCTCTGCAGCAATGGGTCCCACAGATTCCCCACCTTCTGGCTGAAGAAATTCCTCCTTATCTCCGTTCTTAAGGGTTGTTCCTTCACTCTGAGACGGTGCCCTCGGGTCCTACTCTCTCCTCCGAGAGGAATCATCTTCTCCATGTCTATTCTATCCAGGTCTCTCAGTATTCTGTAAGTTTCAATCAGATCCCCCCCTTCATCATTCCAAACCCCATCGAGTACAGACCCAGAGTCCCCAACCCCTCCTCATACGACAAACCCTTCATCCCCAGGCTCATTCTTGTAAACCCCCTCCAAGGCCCGCACATCCTTCCTTAGATACAGGGCCCCAATACTGCTCACAATATTCCAAATATGGTCTGACAGGAGCCTTATACAGCCTCAGCAGTACATCCCTGCTCTTGTATTCTAACCCTCTCACAATGAACGCTAACATTGCATTTACCTTCCTAACTGCCAACTGAACCTGCATATTAACCTGAAGAGAATCTAGAACTGGGACTCCCAAGTCCCTTTGAGCTTCAGATTTCTGAAACCTTTCCCTATTTTGAAAATAGTCTACATTGCTATTCTTCCCACCAAGTGACTTCCTCAACACTCTGTCCCTTCACCTACCCTTGTGTCATCGGCAAACTTAGTAATAATGCCTTCAGTTGTTTTCCAGATCATTAATGAATAACGTGACTAGTTGTGATCCCAACACAGTTCCCCTGCAGATCACCAATAGTCACCAGCTGCCATCCTGAAAAAGACCCCTTTATCTCCACTCTCGGCCTCCTGCCCATCAGCCAATCCTCTTTCCATACCAGTACCTTGCCCCTCACACCATGGGCTCTTATCCTATTGAGCAGCCTCCTGTGCGGCACCTCGTCAAAGGCCTTCTGGAAATTCATATTGGTCATGGCCATTGGCTCTCCTTTGTCTGACTTGCTCATTACTTTCTCAAAGAATGCTAACAGATTTATCAGGCATGACCTCCCCTTGATGAAGCCGTGCTGATTAAGCCCTATTTTAATGTGCACATCTAAGTACTCCACAATCTCACCCTTAATAACGGACTCTAACATCTTACCAATGACTGATGTCAGGCTAACCAACCTATAGTTTTCTATCTTCTGCCTCCCTCCCTTCTTAAACTGAGGGGGGGGGGGTGTTATATTAACCATTTTCCAGTCCTCTGGGACCCTCCCTGACCCCAGTGATTCCTGGAAGATCACCACCAATGCCTCTGCAATCTCCTCAGCTCTCTCCTTCAGAACTCTGGGATGTAGTCCATCAGGTCTGAGTGATTTATCCACCTTCAGCCTCCCCAGCACCTTCTCCTTAATGATGGCCACTGCACTAACCTCTGTCCCCTGACTCTCTTGAAGCTCTGGTATGCTGCTGGTGTCTCCCACTGTGTAACCTGATACAAAATTCCTGTTCAGTTCCTCTTTGTTCCCCAGTGCTACGTCTCCAGCCTCATTCTCCAGTGGCCCAATGTCCACTCTTGCCTCTCTCTTACCCTTTAGATATCGAAAAATACTCTTGCAATCTTCCGTTATATTATGAGCTAGCTTACTCTTAAATTTCATCTTCTTCCCCCTTATTGCTGTTTTTTTTAGTTATTCTCTGCTGGTTTTTAAAGTCTTCCCAATCCTCTGGCTTCCCACTAATCTTCACCACACTGTATGCGTGTTCCTTTTGCTTTTATGTTGTCCCTGACTTCCCTCGTCAGCCGTTGTCTCGTCCTCCCCACAGGCCCTGGCTTTTTTTTGTGCCCTTCAGCAACAGGACAAAAATAGCTGGCTCTAACCAGCTGCTACTGTTTTGTTTCCATTATGAAGGAAGAGATAGCAGGACGTTACAAGAGAAAAGCTTAACCTAATCAGCGTCAACATCGCTTTGTGAAAGTAGCGTCTAGACCCTTCCAGAATAGTGCATGCTGGGAAAAAGGGGGAATGTTTCTCTTCCCCTGGCAATCTGAAGTGCTGTCAGAATGGAAACACACCTCCACGTTTCCGAGGGAGCCCTGAGTGGAACCTTTATTTATTTAAAAAAAGGTGGAGTGGCAACGTGTGTGAGATTAGCACTCCTCTGAAAATCTGGCCCGTCTACCTCACAGTTAATGTAACTGGTGATGTAGGAAACCACTTGCTGTTAGCATCATGCTCCGTCACATCGTTGTGGTTGAGTTTGCATCCAGTGTGACTGCACGTCAACTGAAGTATGTATTGCCTGCGAAGTGCTTTAGAACGCAGAACAGTACAGCACAGGAACAGGCCCTTTGGCCCACCATGTTGTGCCGAACATGATGCCAAACTAAACTAAACCTTTCTGCCTGCCCTTGGCCCATATCCCTCCATATTCATGTGCTTATCTAAAAGTCTCTTAAATGCCCCTAACCTCCCTCCCTCCACCACCATCCAGACCCCTACCACTCCCTGTGTAAAAAACTTGTCCCTCACATCTCCTTTGAACTCTCCCCTCCTCATCTTGAATGCATGCCCCCCAGCTTTCGAGATTTCGTCTCTGGGAAAAAGATTCTGACTGTTAACCCTATCTATGCATCTCATCATTTTATAGACTTCTATAGAGTCTCCTCCTCAGCCTCTGCTGCTTCAGAGAAAACAACCCAAGTTTTTCTAGCCTCTCCTTATAGCTCAGACCCTCTAATTCAGGCAGCATCCTGGTAAACCCCTTCTGCACCCTCTCCTTAGCCCCCACACCCTTCCCATAGTATGGGGACTAGAAGTGAATGCAATACTCTAAGTGTGGCCTAACCAAAGTCTTATAAAGCTGCAACATAACATCCTGACCCTAGTACTCAATTCCCTGACCAATAAAGGCAAGCATGCCCGCTTTACCACCCTATCTACTTGTATGGGCACTTTCAGGGAACCCCAAGATCCTTCTATCCATCAATGCTGTTCAAGGTCCTTTGCAGCATCGAGCCAGTGATGGGCGATACAGAAATGTAAGCCTGGCTTTCCTTCGCCATCAGTCAGAAGGGGGCGGAGTGTGTAGGGTCTGAGAACAGGCTACACACAATCATTCTTCGAGGATGCATCCATCTTTGCATGTGCTGCCAATGGGTCTGAAAGGGTTAATGCTGAGGAGTGCCTTAAGCACCACCTCACTGTGACAATGTCATGGGCTTGTGGGCAAAGCAGCTCGGAGGAGTGAGACTCAATGCCTGAGCTTCCTCACAGACTGTTTCAAGGTCCACCATAACTTGCAACTAGTGATCAACATGCAAAGAGTGGGATCTCATTCACTACAAGAACCTCTTCCAGTCAGACCAGGAAGTGGCTTTCCTTGACCAGACTGGACCAAGCAGACCCTGCTGTAGAACACAGAACAGTACAGCACAGGAACAGGCCCTTCGGCCCACCATGTCTGTGCTGACCATGATACCATTCTAAGCTAATCCCATCTGCCTGCCCATGGTCCATGTCCCTCAATTCTCTGCCTGTTCATATGTCTGTGTAAATGCCTGTTCGATGTTGCTGTTGTATTGGGTTTTACCACCTCCCTCCGGCAGCGTGATGCAGACACCTACCACCCACTGAGTAAAAAACGTTCCTCACACATCTCCTTTACACTTGCCCCCTCTCACGATAAACCTACTCCCCCAAGGTTTGACATTCCCACCCTAGGAAAAAGACTCCGACTACCCACCCTATCCATGACCCTGATAATTTTATATCCTTTGAACAGGCTTTCCCTTCAGTCTCCGAGGCTCTAGTGAAAACAATCCAAGTTTATCCAATCTCTCCTGGTAGCTCATACCCTCCAATCCTGGTAAACTCCTGTCCAAAACTTCCACATCCTTCCTATAGTGTGGGGACCAGAACTGCACCTACCATCCTGATCTCTAAGCATTTTTGAATAAGATTATCCCTCATTCTTCTAAACGAGAGAAATTATGGGTTCAGTCTATTTAATCTTTCCTGATAGGACAGTTCTTTCATTCCAAGAATTACTTTATTGAACTTCTTTGCACACTTTCTATAGCAAGTATGCCTCTTGTTTGAGAAGGAGACCAAAACTACACACTATACAACCAAGTGTGATCTTGCCAACACTTCATATCTAATTGCAGTAAGACATATTTACTGTGATTCTGGAATCTTTTGGAATAAAGATCAATTTACCATTGCCTTAATTGCTCGCTGTACCTGCATGCTACAAGTGTTGGGGGTTGATTTAGCTCAGTTAGCTGGATGGCTGGTTTGTGATGCAGAATGATGCAAACAGCATGGATTCATTTCCTGCTGAGGTTACCATGAGGTTATCTTCTCATCCACTTCCTCCCTTGAGATGTGATGACCCTCTGGTTAAACCAACACCAATCATCTCTCTCTAAGAGCAGCCAAGAGTTCAGTAGTTGCCACTGGGTGGTGGGGATCCCCATTGGAGGGCTCTCTACGCGGGAGTCCTCTCCCTTTCTCTCGGGGATCTGGGGTGGAGGGTGTTGCACGCAGCAGTCCCCTGCAAACGCAGATTGCGGTGGTTCACGGACTCCCAGCCCAACTGCTTGTTCTGTGGCACTGTGGAGTCCGTGGATCACGTGTATATTGGGTGTGGGCGTTTGCACTCCCTTTTTGATTTTCTTAAAAACCTCCTCCTCTGCTTTTGGTTGCACTTCAGTCCCACGCTCCTGATCTTCGGGCACCCGGTACGGAGGAGGGAGGGCAGGTCTGAAGACCACCTCGTGGGTCTGCTCCTGGGTCTGGCCAAACTAGCCATCAACAGGTCCAGGCAGCGGGCCATGGAGGGGGTCGTTAGGGCCGACTGCCTGCCCCTCTTCCGCGGTTACATTAGAGCTCGGGTGTCTCTGGAGAAGGAACACGCGGCGTCTACCAACACCCTCAAGATTTTCAGGGAGAGGTGGGCACTGCAGGGAGTGGAGTGTATTATTTCCCCATCCAACTCTACTTTGATTTAACCCCTGCCCTCCCCATCACTGTTTGATCATGCAGCATTGCTCTCTGAGAAGGGCACTCCTTGTCCCTGGTCACCTGGGTGTTTCCTTTCTTCCTGGTGGTGGAATAGATATAAAGATTTGTCCACCTGTTGTCTTTCCCTGTGTCTCACACCTGCACTATACCGCTGATAGGCAGTAGTGTGGGGGTAAGGGGTTAAAAAAAAACCCAGGAGATTTAGAATTTCCTCAGTTTAGGGAACTAACTCTGTGCTGGCTGGGCTACAGTCAGTGTGTTCCTGGTAAAGAAAACTATATTAATAGGGGATTTAGAATCCCCTCAGGTCAGGACACTGACTCTGATCTGACAGGTCACAGCCAGTGTAATGAGCTCAAGTAAATAAAGGGTGACTTAGTGACGGGAAACCAGCCTCTGTGCAGTTATTTCATCCACCAACTTTCATATTGTCTGCAAACGTACTAATCAGACCACTTGACATTTTCATCCAAATCATTTATGTACATAATTACAAACAGAGATCCCAGCGTTGATACTGGTTGAACACCACTGGTCACAGACCCCCAGGCAATAAAACGCGCCCCCACAACTACCCTCTGGTCTTCCATGGCCAAGTCAATTTTATATCTAACATCAACTCACCATGGATCCCACGTGACTTAATGTTCTGGACCAGCCAATCAAGAGGAACCTTGTCAAATGCTTTACTAAAAGTCCATGTCGACCACATCCTCTGACCTACCCTCTATCATATTCATCACTTCCTCAAAAAGCAGAACCAGTTCGGTTAGACAAGACCTCCCCTGCACAAAGCTGTGCTGACTATCCCTGATAAGTCCATTCTTCTCCAAATGCAAGTGAGTCCTGTTCCGAAGAACCTTCTCCAATAATTTCCCGACCACTGATGGAAGGCACACCGGCCTCTAATCTCCTGGATTATCCCTGTGGTCGCTCTTGAACAAAGGGACGACACTGGCTATTCTCCAGCCTTCTGGGACCTCACCTGTGACGAAAGGGGATACAAAGATCTCTGCCAAGGCCACCTTGTCTCCTTCAGGATCCAATCAGGCCCTGGGGACTTATCTTCCTTAAATGTTTTTCAAGACACCCAACATCCTCTCCTTAAAGCAAGATGTCCTCGAACATCAACATAATCCTCTCTAAATTTATCATCACCCACATCTTTCTTCTTGGGGAATGTTGATGCCAAGTACTCATTAAGGACCTCACCCACTTCCTATGTCTCCACACAAACTGGCTCCTTTGTCCTGGAGTGGACCTACTTTTTTCCTAGTTACTCTCTTACTCCTAATATCCATGTAAAACACCTTGGGACACTCATTGATCCTTATAGCAAAGGACATTTCCTGGCCCCCTCTAACTCTCCTTATTCCTTCAAGTTATTTCCTGCTTTCTTGGGTATTTGATTGGTTTCCTAAACCTTACATATGCTTCCTTTTTCTTTACATCTCTCATTGTCCAAGGTTCCTGAATCTGGCCATCCTGGTCTTTCATCCTCTCAGGGAAATGCTGGTCCTGAACTCGGGTTTTAAAAGACTCCTGTCAGATGGGCCCCCAGTTCCTGCCTAATACTGTTGTAATTTGCCTTCCCTCAATTTAGCACTTTTACCCACTTTCATCAGGAGCTACAGCTTGTACGGTGCAGAGTTGGCATAGCCAGACAACGAAAAGGATGCCTAATTTCTCCTCTAACTACCCCAGGGTCAAGCCCACATGACCTCTATATTAATGAGTGACACAAAGTTTCCTGCTTGCCGTCCTCCCTTTGACTTGTACAAGGGTGTCACATCAGCAGTTTTTCCATCTGCTGGAAACTTCCCAGAATCCAGTTAGAAACATTTCAACTAATGTCTCCACTACCTCTGCCGCCCCTTCCTTTAAAAGCATTGGATGCAGGTGATCAAATCCTGGTGATCTCTCTGTCTGTATCCAAGGGCCCGAACACACCTTCCAGGTGAAGCAGCACTTTACCTGCACTTCCCCACAATCTAGTCAACCACACTCGCTGCTCACAATGTGCTCTCCTCTACATTGGGGAAACGAAGTATAGACTGGGGGACCGTCTACACAGAACGCCTATGTTCTGCCTACATACAAGACCCCTGAGCTTCCAGTTGCCTGCCAGTTTAACACCCCACCCTGTTCTCTGGCCAACGTCTCGGTCTCAGGCTTGCTGCAGTGCTCCAGGGAAGCTCAGCACAAGCTGGAAGAACAGCACCTCATTTTCCACTCGGGAACGCTGCAGCCTTTAGGACTCATTATCGCGTTCAATAACGAGGGCTTGATCTCTCCCATGTCCTTACTCCTACCCCCACACACCAGGCCTTGTTATCATTTAGTCTGCTATTACACGCATTGTTAGCCAATAATTATCCCCATTAGTAGCTACTTCATTCTCCCAGCCAGATCATTATCCACTCCTTTGTCTGTCCAGCTGTTCTCCTCTCCCCCCACTCTACCTTCAGCATAAAAAACATTTTCCTCGCTACCATCAGTTCTGAGGAAGGGTCACTGCCTCACAGCACCAGATTTGATTCCAGCCTTGGTGACTGTCTGTGTGGAGTTTGCACGTTCTCCCTGTGTCTGCGAGGGTTTCCTCCAGTTTCCTCCCACAGTCCAAAGATGTCCAGGTTAGGGTGAATTGGCCATGTTAAATTGCCCCATAGTGTTAGGTGTGTCAGTCAGAGGGAAATGGGTCTGGGTGGGTTACTCTTCGGAGGGTCGGCGTGGACTTGTTGGGCCAAAGGGCCTGTTTCCATATTGTAAGGAATCTAATCTAAAAAAACCGAAACATTAACTCTGATTTCTCTCCACAGATGCTGCCAGACCTGCTGAGCTTTTCCAGCAATTTCTGTTTTCGTTTCCAGTTTCCAGCATCTGTAGTTCTTTCGGTTTTAATTTTGTCTTGCCTTTAGCCCTATTGAGTTGGTCACATATTTTCTCCCTCGTGACTGAGACTGCGTTGTCTCTGGGGCCGTCGCAGTGTGCGCCACTATCGGTGAAGACCGATGCTAAAATATTGTTGGAAATTATCAACCGTTTAGGAACAGAGGAACAGGAGTAGGCCATTCAGCCCCTCGAGCCTGTTCTGCCATTCAATGAGACCGTGACTGATCTGTGGCCTAACTCCACCGGACTGCCCCTCAGTTACCCTGCACTCTGAATAACCTACCTGTGTCGGCCGTGTTGGGGTTGAAGATGGTGTTGCTGTAGGTGACGAACTGCAGTTGCCGGTTCAGGTTGTCGAGGCGAGGGCTCGACAGGGACATGTGCACCTGCCCTTCGCCTTGGATCGTCACCTCGTCCACCTCGGCCGCCACGTCAAAGGTTCCCAGCGTCGCCGTCAGGTTGACCTGGAAGGCAGAGATTTTGCTCACTGTTAATCGCAGCCTCCTTGGGCGTTTGTGTTTCATGTGTCATTTGGAAGGCGTCTAAACGCTCAGAAAACGGATATTTGGATGCTCCTGTGTCGCAGCTAATGAACTAGGTGTGTCTTGTGTAACTTGAAGGACCAAATTGGAACTATGTTCATGAGGGGCATGGATAGGGTAATTGGACAAGGCCTTTTCCCTGGGGTGGGGGAGTCCAGAACTAGAGGGGCATAGGTTTAGGGTGAGAGGGGAAAGATATAAAAGGGACCTAAGGGGCTACTTTTTCCAAACAGAGAGTGGTACGTGTATGGAATGAGCTGCCAGAGGAAGTGATGGAGGCTGGTACAATTATAGCATTTAAAAGGCATCTGGATGGGTATATGAATAAGAAGGGTTCAGAGGGATGGTGGGCCAAATGCTGGCAAATGGGACTAGATTGCGTTGGGATATCTGGTCGGCATGGACGGGATGGACCGAAGGGTCCTTTTCCATGCTGTGCATCTCTCTGGCTCTTTGTGGTGTTCACTTATTTGTAACACAAGATTGTGTGACGTTTGGAGGTGCTGGACATGGTCCTACTGACACCTGGGTTAAAAAGTGCCAAGCAACAGATTTTATAGTTCAGTTGGACTTTGCCACAGAACTGAGAGAAGGAGCAATTGCATTTGGACCTCTAAAGGTTTGCAGGTGAGAGAAAAAGCAATGGACCACTCTGAAAACAAGAGCTTCAAACTCAAACAAAGACCTAGGTCCAACCGACCGGCTACCAAGTTGACTATCTTCCACGGTTGACGAGACCATCTCCAAAAATCAAAAGAACTGAGAGAATGACACCTCCTTCCATCCTTGTCATTGGTACACTTGACCTACAAAATGTATTCCTTATGATGATATTGTCATGGTGGTACTCTGCGTCCTATTTGAATGATTTTGTCTGTGTGTGTTTGGATTTAAAAGGGGAATGTTTTAAGTTTAGGAGCGGATCATGCATTTTGCCACTTGTTCAAAGATAGGCTTGTTGCAATAAATAAGTCAATGAGACTAATCCCTGGGATGAGCAGATTCCCTTCAGAGGAAAGGCTGGACAGTAAGTTAGCTTTCAAATCTTACAACAGTTCGTGTCCAATAAGTCACATCAGTTGTCACAGATGTAGGTTCATGGAATTTGAGTATTGTCATTTTCTCTGTCATCTTTTTGACTGCTGTCTGAAATGCTTAATGTAGTAATATTAGCAGGACAGGAGACTAGTCTTGTGAAACAGCTATGATGTATGATAAACATAAAAAGGTTATCCTAAAATAATGCTCTCTTATTCTTCTGGTGATGGTGATTATGATTGAGAGAGTGTACTGCTCATCCTTCTCTGACGGTAGAGCTTGCTGACACCAGCAACTGGGGCAAATGGGAATGAACACTCATTCTGGAACGTTCATGCACACGGAGACAGATGCACTTTACACGTTCAAATGCAGTATTGTGCACGTGATTTTGAAATATGGTTCATCTGTGTTGACGGGAGTGGGGGTGGGTGCTCCAGAGTCAGGTGGGAAGGTGACCAAAACCTCGGGATGGTTGGGGTGATGGGGGGGGGGGGGGGGGGTGTGGTGGTGTTCCCATGTATCTGCTGCCCTTGTCCTTCTAAATGGTGATGAGTCATGGGTTTGGAAGGTGCTGTCTGAGGATCTTATGTGAATTCCTGCAGTGCATCTTGTAGATGGTACACACTGCTGCTACTGAGCGTCGGTGGGGGGAGGGAGTGGGTGTTTGTGGATGTGGGGCCAATCAAGCGGCTGTTTTGACCTGGATGGTGTTGAGCTTCTTGAGTGTTGTTGGAGCTGCCCCCATCCAGGGGCAAGTGGGGAGTATTCCATCACACTCCTGACTTGTGCCTTGGAGATAGTGGGACAGGCTTTGGGGAGTCAGGAGGTGAGTTACTCATGACAGGATTCCTCACCTCTGACCTGCTCTTGTAGTCATTGTACTCATACAGCTGGTTCAGTTCAGTTTTGGGTCAATGGTAACCCTCCAGGACGTTGATGAAAATGACCTTTCATTTCCCAGAGGAGAAGGAAATTTCATCCACTACCAATCAACTCAGTGTCCATGCTGGTGCCAGATATGAAAGAACAACTGTGCTATCTCATCTCTGCATCCCGTAAATAACCATTGGCTCAGTTACAGACAGATGAATCCTTCAGGAAGGGAGGGATGTAAATAATGAAGAGCAGCTTACACACTCACAACAGGCAGATCGAAAATTGCAGCATGATTTACACTGTTATCCATATGTGCAGAAGCAAGCTAGGGACTCAATGGGAAACATCCATGCCTCGGACCCAGAAGCTCGGAGTTCACATCCCACTCCGGGACATAACAGACAAGGAAGAAGGTGTGTACATAATGCAGCTTGTGTATCAACGTGGAAGACCGAGAATGTACACCCGTAGTAGGCAGTAAGAGGGCTAATGCCACGTGACAGGATGGAAATTAGAACCTTTCCCATCACTGTTGATAGCTCCAGACTACAAGACACAGGCTCCGTGCACATTGCAACTCATGGGAGTGTTATACAACAACGCATGACACAGGTCACACTGGGGGAGGTCAGGTCACCGGCTCAAGGAATTTCTCGAAGGCTTGAGAGAGAGAAATCGAGGGCTTTCGAGACGGGATAGTGGAGATGACTACAGACATTCCGGCAACTCTGATTGGGAAAGGCGGCTAGTACAGACAGAGGAATTTGTAAGCAAACCACACAGAGCAGGCTCAGACAGCATGTTCAACATGTCTCTACACCTTGGTCACAAACAACAACTTGAACACAGTGTTCAGTTCAGTCTCAGTCCCACATTGAGCACTGTGTCCAGTTCAGTCTCAGTCTCACATTGAGCACTGTGTCCAGTTCAGTCTCAGTCCCACATTGGGCACTGTGTCCAGTTCAGTGTCAGTCCCACATTGAGCACTGTGTCCAGTTCAGTGTCAGTCCCACATTGAGCACTGTGTCCAGTTCAGTCTCAGTCCCACATTGGGCACTGTGTCCAGCTCAGTGTCAGACCCACATTGGGCACTGTGTCCAGTTCAGTCTCAGTCCCACATTGAGCACTGTGCCCAGTTCAGTCTCAGTCCCACATTGAGCACTGTGTCCAGTTCAGTCTCAGTCCCACATTGAGCACTGTGTCCAGTTCAGTATCAGTCCCACATTGAGCACTGTGTCCAGTTCAGTATCAGTCCCACATTGAGCACTGTGTCCAGTTCAGTATCAGTCCCACATTGAGCACTGTGTCCAGTTCAGTATCAGTCCCACATTGAGCACTGTGTCCAGTTCAGTATCAGTCCCACATTGAGCACTGTGTCCAGTTCAGTATCAGTCCCACATTGAGCACTGTGTCCAGTTCAGTATCAGTCCCACATTGAGCACTGTGTCCAGTTCAGTATCAGTCCCACATTGAGCACTGTGTCCAGTTCAGTATCAGTCCCACATTGAGCACTGTGTCCAGTTCAGTATCAGTCCCACATTGAGCACTGTGTCCAGTTCAGTATCAGTCCCACATTGAGCACTGTGTCCAGTTCAGTATCAGTCCCACATTGAGCACTGTGTCCAGTTCAGTATCAGTCCCACATTGAGCACTGTGTCCAGTTCAGTATCAGTCCCACATTGAGCACTGTGTCCAGTTCAGTATCAGTCCCACATTGAGCACTGTGTCCAGTTCAGTATCAGTCCCACATTGAGCACTGTGTCCAGTTCAGTATCAGTCCCACATTGAGCACTGTGTCCAGTTCAGTCTCAGTCCCACATTGAGCACTGTGTCCAGTTCAGTATCAGTCCCACATTGAGCACTGTGTCCAGTTCAGTATCAGTCCCACATTGAGCACTGTGTCCAGTTCAGTATCAGTCCCACATTGAGCACTGTGTCCAGTTCAGTATCAGTCCCACATTGAGCACTGTGTCCAGTTCAGTATCAGTCCCACATTGAGCACTGTGTCCAGTTCAGTATCAGTCCCACATTGAGCACTGTGTCCAGTTCAGTATCAGTCCCACATTGAGCACTGTGTCCAGTTCAGTATCAGTCCCACATTGAGCACTGTGTCCAGTTCAGTATCAGTCCCACATTGAGCACTGTGTCCAGTTCAGTATCAGTCCCACATTGAGCACTGTGTCCAGTTCAGTATCAGTCCCACATTGAGCACTGTGTCCAGTTCAGTATCAGTCCCACATTGAGCACTGTGTCCAGTTCAGTATCAGTCCCACATTGAGCACTGTGTCCAGTTCAGTATCAGTCCCACATTGAGCACTGTGTCCAGTTCAGTATCAGTCCCACATTGAGCACTGTGTCCAGTTCAGTATCAGTCCCACATTGAGCACTGTGTCCAGTTCAGTATCAGTCCCACATTGAGCACTGTGTCCAGTTCAGTCTCAGTCCCACATTGAGCACTGTGCCCAGTTCAGTGTCAGTCCCACATTGAGCACGGTGTCCTGTTGGGATCAGGTCATATTTTAAGGGACGTGACTGCACTCTGGAGAGGTGTTAGATTCTCAAAGCAAGTCGGGTGAGAGGGTGCGGGATACTTGCAAACGGGTTGCAGGTCCAATGCAGCCCCTAGTTTGAGACTCTGCTTTGTGTCCTGGTTTCATCATTCTATGAGCAATCACATCACCTGCTTTCTGAGAACCTGGGCCAGCTGATCTTGCTGCAATAAGAATACCTCTCAGCCCTGCGGATTTACACGGACAAGTTTGAACAGGAGGTTTCATTCTGAATGCAGACACTGGAAAATTAGACTGGAATGTCAGCCCTGTTGGTCTTTTCCATGATGAGGTGAGGCCATCTTTATTCATCGCTGCAGGCGATGATCTGAAATTCTGCTCCTTCCAACATTTATCTTAAATGGAAGCGTGGTTATCCACATTCCATCAGGCAGATTATTTGCAAAGAATCTACCCTCAAAGTGACATGACTTTGCAGTTTCAACCTGAAACTGCCCTCCCTTAGTGGGAATGGATATTCCCTGCTGCATAATCACTGTTGCATTCCCAGCAATGGTTCATGTTCACTTTTGTATGCCTTGATGTAGTCGCATTTCCACCAGACTTTTTCCAAGCTTACTGAGAGATTCATTACAGTCTCAGACAAGACCTCCTGTGAAAAAGTGTCGAATGAACTGCCCAAGCATCACGATGAGCTGTCAATGAAGTGGTGCTTTCTCACTCGTTAAACACCTTGGTGACATCCCAACCTGCCTCTTTAATTTTCAAGTACCTTTCCAAATAGGTCGACCAAGCTCGATTTGGAAGCCGGAGCTATTTAACCTATCCACACCCCGCACCACTTTATAAACCTCAATGAGGTCAGCCTCCGACACTCCAGGGAAAACAGCCCCAGCCTGTTCAGCCTCTCCCTGTAGCTCAAACCCTGGCAACATCCTTGTCAATCTTTTGTGAACCCTTTCAATTTCACAACATCCTTTCAATAGGAGGGAGACCAGAATTGCAGACAATAGTCCAAAAGTGGTCTAACCAATGTTAGGCTGCAACATGACCTCCCATCAGTGCTGTACTCAGTGCTCTGACAATTAAAAATCACACAACACCAGGTTATAGTCCAACAGGCACTAGCTTTCAAGGCACTGCCACTTCATCAGGTGGTTGTCTGACCAATAGAGGAATGCATACCAAACGCCTTGTCAATTAGCTCAGCAGGGCTCGATCTAAAGGGCGGACATCTTGCCACACAGCAGTGTGCTCCAGATATGGCCTGCACATAGAACAAACTGATGGCGTGAGCTGACTCATTGGGCATCTGTCTTGGATACGGGCAGGTCAGGCACTTTAGCAGTGACTGCTCTCAAAAGCGAGCCATAAGGTGAGAGCAACGGGCCAACTGACAGAAAAATGGGTCACCACAGTTTTATCAAAAACACTGCAGGAGGAAGGAAGGTGTCCCAGCAGGCGATGAAGCCAAACAACAGAATAAAACGCTGAAGGAAGGGGGGAAAAAAAAAGGAGGAAGCTAATAAAAAAAAATACAGACTTGATTAAACGGATGCAGGCCAAACAGGTAGGAACGGCCTCCCTAATCAAAAACACTGCAGGAGGAAGGAAGGTGTCCCAGCAGGCGATGAAGCCAAACAACAGAATAAAACGCTGAAGGAAGGGGGAAGAAAAAAGGAGGAAGCTGATAAAAAAAATACAGACTTGATTAAACGGATGCAGGCCAAACAGGTAGGAACGGCCTCCCTAGGGGGGAGACCTGAGAATGTCTGTGACCACACTGACAGGGGGACAGAATGTGAATCGACCCAGGACTGTTGGTATCTATTACAAACAAGGAAAAGCCCTTCAAGTCCAGCGGGAAATCTCAGCGTGAGGAGCCGGAGACTCGAAGCTAGGAGACGTGAGCGGGTACCTTAAATACTGGAAAGCGTCAAGGTGCCAGTCCGGTTCTGGATATGCCCGAATGGCGGGGGCACTACTTTGTGTATAGACACTCAACGGCTATTGGGGAGGGGGGGGGAATATAGATCCACGAGAGTACACGATGGCGCAGAGAAAAGGGAAATAAATGCATCCAGTCTGCATGATGGTTGGGTACGCTTGCATTGGGCTTGTAGAACAGATTGGCATGCACTGGCAAACTATGGGCATTATGTGGAATGTTCCCAGACATATAGGCAAGACCTCAACAGGAGATTGGATATATGCCAGTAGACTTAATTGAAGTACCAGGACTGACACACCTCCCTAAGAAACAACACTCAATGAAAGCAGAAGCCACAGCTGCTGTCGTCAACATAATCAAGGACCGAGGGGAGTAGGGAATAGTGGGATACGTCGCTCCGCCCACTGACTCTCTACTTGGGGTCAGCTAAAAAGCAGGATGGGTCATATCGACTCACTGTAGACTAGCAGGGCCCTGCGAGCCGTCATTCCCCAATTAACATCCGATTGTAGCACGGGGTGGGGGGAGCGAAAGCCGAATGGTATTCTTGCTGGACTGTTAACCCAGAGACCCGGGTTCAAATCCTGCCGTGGCTGATGGTGGAATTTGAATTCAACTAAAAAAAAAATGTACAACTTTAATGATGGCCATGAATCCATTGTTGCGGGGCTGGGGAGTCCATCTGGTTCACAAATGCCCTCTAGGGAAGGAAACTGGCCCTTACCTGGTCTGGGCCTACACGTGACTAGAGACCCACAGCCATGTCACTAACCTGGGCAATTAGGGATGGGCAATAAATGCTGCCCTAGCCAGCGACACCCCTATCTGATGCAGGGATTAAAAAAAAATACCAACCCTGCCACCATCTTCAATGTATACTGCCCTAGATATGTCGGATGTTGGGACGTCATGTTGAGGTTGTACAGGACATTGGTGAGGCCATTTCTGGAGAACTGTGCCCAGTTCTGGTCGCCCTGTTACAGGAAGGATATTATTAAACTGGAGAGGGTTCAGAAGAGATTTACCAGGATGTTAAAGGGAATGGGGGGACTGAATTATAAGGAGAGGCTGGGACTTTTTCACTGGAGCGTAGGAGGTTGAGGGGTGACCTTATAGAGGCTTATAAAATCATGAGGGATATAGATAAAGTGAATAGCAAAGGTCTTTTCTCCAGGGTGGGGAATTTCAAGTCAGGTGAGAGGAGAAAGTTTTAAAAAGGACATGAGAGGCAGTTTGTTTTACACAGAGAGTGGTTCCCGTGTGGAATGAACTTCCTGAGGAAGTGGTGGATGTGGGTACAGTTACAATGTTTAAAAGATATTTGGATAAGGACATGACTAGGAAAGAGTTGGAGGGAGATGGGCCAGGAGCAGGCAGGTGGGACTAGTTTAGTTTGGGATTAGGGTCAGCCGAAGAGTCTATTCCCGTGCCATGTGACTCTATGACACGTTGAATCTATTGAGTAGATGTTGATGGTGGAAAGGAATTGGGAGAGAAAGTGCAAAATATTGCCACCAGTGTGTCAGATTCCTCACTGAGGGAGAGCAGTGAAGATTACAACACCAACCCTGACCACATCGGTCCAAGCAGAATGCCAGTGGCGTGCTGTCACCTGCCCTAACAGCCCCAGACTTACCTGTTCCCTCCGTCACTGCTGCAGATATCAGCTCAGTCTTCCTGAGAGGAAACCCGAGGATAGCGACGGGCCCAAACAGTGTTTCTGGCCATGCACTTAGATCCTGTGCAGACCAGCTGGGGGAGGTATTCACTGATGTCTTCAACCTCTCCCTCCTTCAAGCCACAGTCCCCACCTGCTTCAAGAAGACCACCATCATCCCAGTACCTAAGAAAGCACATGCAATGTGC
The DNA here is from genome assembly GCF_004010195.1 of Chiloscyllium plagiosum. Classification (NCBI taxonomy): domain Eukaryota; kingdom Metazoa; phylum Chordata; class Chondrichthyes; order Orectolobiformes; family Hemiscylliidae; genus Chiloscyllium; species Chiloscyllium plagiosum. Next base: position 13,586,688 of record NC_057752.1, read on the forward strand.
CTTAATGACTGCTGCCCTGTGGCTCTGACCTCCATAACCATGAAGTGCTTCGAGAGGCTGATCGTGGCCCACATCGCCTCGAGTCTCCTAGCCTGCTTTGATGCCCTGCAATTTGCCTACCCATGTAACAAGTCTATAGGGGACTCCATTTCCCTGGCCCTGCACTCCTGCCTGGAACATCTGGACAACAAGGGCACCTACATCAGACTCCTGCTCATTGACTGCAGCACTGCCTTCAACACCATGATCCCCTCCAGACTGATCCCAAAACTCTGAGACCTCGGTGTCAGCTCCACCCTCTGCACTTGGATCCTCAGCTTCCCGACCCACAGACTGCAATCAGTGAGGATAGACAACAGCACTTCCTGCACAATAACAGTCAGCACTGGAGGCCCCCAAGGATGCGATCTCAGCCTCCTACTGTACTCCCTGGACACCCACGACTGCATAACTAAATTCGGAATGAATGCCATCTACAAGTTTGTTGATGACAGCACCATGGTAGGATGGATATCAAACAACAGGGAGTCAGAATACAGGAAGGAGATAGAGGGCTTGGTGACATGGTGTAATCAGAACAACCTCTCTCTCAACGTCGGCCAAACTAAAGAACTGAGCATTGACTTCAGGAAGGGAGGAGGAGAACACCCCCCCATCTACACCAACGGAATGGAGGCTGAGAGGGAGGACAGCGACAAGTTCCTCGGAATGACAATAACTGACAGTCTGTCCTGGTCTTCCCACGTATAGTCGATGTGACAGTCAAGGAGGTGTAATAATGTCTCCCCTTCCTCAGGCAGCTCAGGAAATTCAGCGTGTCCACAAGGACCCTCACCAACATCTCCAGATGCTCCACAGAAAGCAGACTGTCCAGGTACATAACGGCCTGGTACGGCAACTGCTCTGCCCAGGACCGTAACAAACTACAGAGGGTGGTGTGCACAGCCCAGACCATCACGAAAGCCAACCTCCCCTCCATGGACTCCATTTACATGTGGTGGAAAGGCTGCCAACCTCATCAAAGACCCCTCCCACCCCGAGAATGCTCTCTGCAACCCCTTCCATCAGGCTGAAGAGACAGAAGCTTGAACACACTCCAGTAGGTTCAGGAACAGCTTCTTCCCGGCTGTTATTAGGCTACTGAATGGGCCTCTCTAACTTCAAATAATGTTGATCATTCCTAGCTCACACCCTGTGCAGTGTAACTCTGTATGCTTCTCTCTGTCCATGCACCCTGTGATCTGTAAGTCCTTGCTTACCATGATCTGCCTGTACTGCTGACAAAACAAAGCTTTTCATTGTACTCAGGTACACGTGACTATTATAAATCAAATCAAGTCAAATCCAAGGGGGCCCTGGGAACACATACAGATCGATTTTACTGGACTATTCCCTCTTGTTCAAGAAGGGGAGTAGAGAAAACCCTGATAATTATAGACCTTTCAGCCTTACTTCGGGTGTGGATAAAGTGTTGGAAAAGGTTATAAGAGATAGGATTTACAATCATCTCGATAGGAATAAGTTGATTAGGGATCGTCAACACGGCTTTGTGAAGGGTAGGTATTGCCTCACAAACCTTATTGAGTTCTTTGAGACGGTGACCAAACAGGTGGATGAGGGTAAAGCAGTTGATGTGGGGTATATGGATTTCAGTAAGGTGTTTGATAAGGTTCCCCACGGTAGGCCATTGCACAAAATACAGAGGCTATGGATTGAGGATGGTTTGAATCAGAAATTGGCTGGGTGAAAGACGACAGAGGGCGGTGGTTGATGGGAAATGTTCATCCTGGAGTTCAGTTACTAGTGGTGTACCGCAAGGATCTGTTTTGGGGCCACTGCTGTTTGTCATTTTTATAAATGACCTAGATGAGGGCATAGAAGGATGGGTTAGTAAATTTGCGAATGAAACTAAGGTTAGTGGAGTTGTGAACAGTGCGGAAGGATGTTACAGGTTACAGAGGGACATAGATAAGCTGCAGAGCTGGGCTGAGAGGTGGCAAATGGAGTTTAATGTGGAAAAGGGTGAGGTGATTCACTTTGGAAGGAGCAACAGGAATGCAGAGTACTGGGCTAATAGTAAGATTCTCGGTAGTGTAGATGAGCAAAGAATCTCAGTGTCCATGTACATAGATCTCTGAAAGTTGATAGGGTTGTTAAGGAAGCATACGGTGTGTTAGCTTTTATTGGGAGAGGGATTGAGTTTCGGAACCACAAGGTCATGCTGCAGCTGGACAAAACTCTGGTGTGGCCGCACTTGGAGTATTGCGTACAGTTCTGGTCACCACATTATAGGAAGGATGTGGAAGATTTGGAAAGGGCTCAGAGGAGATTTACTCGGATGTTGCCAGGTATGGAGGGAAGGTCTTACGAGGAAAGGCTGAGGGCCTTGAGGCTGTTTTCATTAGAGAGAAGAAGGTTGAGAGGTGACTTAATAGAGACATACAAGATAATCAGAGGGTTAGATTGGGTGGGCAGGGAGAGCCTTTTTCCTCAGATGGCGATGGCTCGCACGAGGGGACATAGCTTTAGCACGAGGGGACATAGCTTTAAAATGAGGGGTGATAGATCGAGGACAGATGTCAGTGAGTGCCCAGTAGACTCACCAACTTTAAGGGCATTTAAATGGTCATTGTACAGGCATATGGATGAAAATGGAATAATGTAGGATTGATCGCTTTCACAGAAGAACCGCTCCCATGGTGGGGAATGTCTATTCAGATGGACTCTGATCAGGGAAGCCATTTTACAGGGAGACTCACAAATGAGATTTGTAAACTCCCAGGGATTAGGCCGAGATTTCATATCCATATCACCCACAGAGCTCCAGGATGGTGGAGAATGTCATTGGCTAAGGCAAAACAGGACATGGGGATGGGGCTGGGCAGAAGTACTACCAGGTATATTGATGCATCTCAGGGCTAGAATCATCGATTCCCAACAGTGTGGAAACAGGCCCTTCAAC